>NC_035437.2:113475800-113688093 GCF_002127325.2 Helianthus annuus | reverse complement strand
GGTGAGACATCTAATGTTTCGGATGATGCTGACTTTGATGAGCTTTTGGAGGAAGCTGCAGCAGAAACTCAAAGAAGATCTATTCTGGTGGATCAATGCTGCTTATATTTCGTCTTCTCTCCATTCAGCTTTATGGCTAATGTCGACGGTTCATCAGTCAGGTATGTGTCGATGAACCCACTGCGTTTTGTGATGAATGTGCTAGGTTGCATGCTAGATGTGCTGATCTGGAGAAAAGTATGTCTGAGTTGCAAGGCAACATGATGCATTAACAAGCTAGTTGTTTGACTTGCAAGACAAACATATACTGTGAATGAGAATTTGAGTGACTTGCAAAGTAAGCATGACGCTTGCAAGAAAAATATGATGTGACCTTTCTCCACAATCAGAAATTGACTGTGGATCTCTCAATAATGCAAGAAGCCAAATGTTTCATGAAACCATGAAAAGAATTTAAGTCAATGATGAAACATTAGAAAGATAAAACTGAATTGACAAAAATGGTTTCAAGAAAACAGACGGACATTAATTTGTATATCTCTCGTCTGAAACATGCAAAAAGAGATGGCTTGTGAAAACCGAAAGTGATGCGATCAACTCAAGCTAACAGTTATTTGAGCTCTAGCTATGTGTTAGATCACATCATTGATGTTCAGAAGGAAAAGAGAGATGTCACATGCATAGGCTACAAGAAGTGTCCACCACCAGTGAGACATAATTATGACGCCATGCCTGATGAAGAGGACAGGGTATTCTTTGAACCTTCTGTGCCTCTAGATGTTAAGGAGTTTGCTGCAGGACTCGGATACCAAAAGGAAGTATCCTCAGATTCAGATGTGTCAGCAGATACATTTGTGAGTGCTGAACAGAATCAAGATCCTCCAGTTGTGATTGAGGATGCTGATTCGTCTGATGATGAATCTGACGATACTGTCCCAGCAAAGTCTGATGCGGTAGCCAAAAATGAGGACATACCTCTTGAGAATCACATTCTATGTGATCCCCCTGTTCAACCCGCTAAGACTGTTGCAACTGAGTCCTCATCTGCAGAAAAGCCGGAGAGTGTGAATTTGCTGTACACTCTAGTTGGTGATGATAAAATTTACTCAGACAAAGATTTTCCCATTAAGAACGTTAATCAATCATTAATCTGTAAAGTCTTTGAGAATTCGACGAGTAAGTTCTTGGGAAAGGCAGGACCTAAAGTTACAGTTACACAGTGTCCTCCTATTCCAAAAGCTGAAATCCGAAAGCAATTTGGCAACAAGAAATTGCCAACAGTGCCAACACAGCAAAATCACACCAAACCCAAAGGTAAAGCACCGGCTCAAGCTGACAAGAAGCCGAACCAAAAGAAGAAGAAAAAGGTTAACTTTGTGAAATCGACGGGAACGGACAAAATTGAAAAGTTTGAAAATCAATCTAACTTAGATTTTGTCAAGAAAGCTATTGTCGAGAAAAGAAATGAACCAAGCAGTTCAAAACCTAGTACCTCGGGTTCACAAAGTTCAACATCATCGGCTAGACGATCACATGATTCTTCGGGGTTTGTAGAACGAAGATCATGTTTTGAATGTGGAACCATTGGACATATTATTCGTAATTGTCCATATCTTCATAAACAAAAAGGAAAGGTTGATGATCCCCGTGGCAAAACTGACCATAAGCCAACTGTTTCCACAAAACAAGATCCCCGACTTGTAAAAGAAAGGGAAAAGAAACAGAAAAGGAAACAGGTCAAGAAAATTGAAAAGGCAATTAAAACTGATGTGGTTCAAAAACAATCTGTTGCTGTAAAACCAGAAACTTCTACAATTTCAAACAATCAAGAAGTTAAAATTTTAAAGAAAGATACTGGTAAGACAAAACAGACATGGAAACCTAAATCGGTTACTGAATCAGGGGGACCATCACAATTCACCAACCATCAAAGACAAGAAGTTATTGTCATTGATGAAAATGGAAGACCCAAGACCACAATGGCTTGGGTCCCCATCTCCAACTAATTCATTTGAGTTCATGTGCAGGGTGCTTCAGGAGGAACTATCAGTAGTCACTGGATTGTTGATAGTGGGGCATCCAGGCACATGACAGGCGACATAAAGCTTCTCTACGACGTTAAATCTATTAGAGGAGGTTATGTTGCTTTTGCTGGAGATAAAGGTGGATATATAACGGGTGAAGGAATGATATCTAACGGGATTGTCAGTTTTGACAAGATCAATTTTGTGCAACAACTTGATCACAATCTGCTTAGTGTTTCTCAAATCTGTGACAAGAAATTTTCAGTACACTTTGATGCTAATGGATGTTATGTGCTGAAACCCGGCTTCAAAATTCCAAAAGAATGGATTCTCTTGTCGGCTCCAAGGATAAATGATTTGTACGTCCTTGACATGAGCCAGGCTATTACTACGTCTGCACAAGCAACATGTTTCGTTTCTAAAGCCACAGAAAAAGACACTATCTCTTGGCACAGACGAATGGGTCACATTCACTTACGAAAAATGAATCATTTGGTTTCAAATGAATTGGTGAATGGTGTTCCCCTCAAAAATTTCCATCTTCAAGACATCTGTGTGTCGTGCCAGAAAGGAAAGCAAACAAAGAAGAAGCACCCTACAAAGAAGATCAACACAGTGGCAGTTCCTCTTGAACGTTTGCACATGGATTTGTTCGGTCCTGTCAAGCACAAGAGTATTCGGGGTGATCAATACTGCCTCGTGGTTACTGATGATTATTCACGATTTTCTTGGGTTGCGTTCATGGCACACAAGAGTGAAACCTTTGGCATTATCAAAAACTTGATCATTCAGATTGAGAATTTGTATAAGTTGAAGGTTAGGCGGATACGTAGCGGATACGTAGCGACAATGGTACTGAATTTAAGAATCATTCCATGACGGAGTTCTGTACTTCAAAGGGTATTCTTCATGAGTTTAGTGCAGCTTATACTCCTCAACAGAATGGTGTCGCTGAACGTAAAAACCGCACATTGATCGAGACTGCTAGGACAATGTTGGTAGAGTCACAGTTGCCCATTCCATTCTGGACTGAAGCTGTGGCCTCTGCATGTTACACATTGAACAGAGTCCTTACAGTCAAAAGACACAACAAGACCTGCTTTGAGCTTCTTCAAAAACGGAAACCAGATTTGTCTTATCTAGAACCGTTTGGAGCTCCATGCACAATCATCGATCCTAATGGAAAGTTTGGGGCAAGAGCAATTGATGGACACTTTCTTGGGTATGCCACCCCTAACTTACGAGTCTGGAATCTAGAGACTAAAAGGGTCGAGGAATGGTCTGAGGTCAGAGTTCAAAGGCACACCTTGCCAGTCAAAAATCCGGGTCAACCTTGGATGTTTGAGTATGATGACTTTTTCAATTCGATCAATGTTGAAGCCGTTGAAGAAAATGCTGCGGCTAGGATGTTTTTCGAGAGTGACAATGCAACAGTTTCACCGGTGGTTCGTCCAATTCTTGTTAATCAAGAACCATCTTCTTCGGTGAACAATAATACTCTCAACAATGAGGATTTTCATGATGCAAACGAATTGAACGAATCTTCAGAGGATGATGAATTTCTAGATGCAGATCAGGAAGCTCCTACTACAGCAGTTCATGGTACTTCAGAGGGTACTTCTCCAGTAGATGCCCATAGAACAGCTGAGGCTACTGCATCATCCTCTTCGTCAATTCCGGGTCTTGAATTGGTTGTTGATCTTAACCTCAACAACCTGGGTATAAATGTTCCAGTTCCAGATAATCCAGAAACAAGGATTCATAATACCCATCCTTAACAAAACATCATTGGAAATGTGCAAAGTGGCGTACAAACAAGAAACATGTTGCGAAACAACAACAATGCAGGCTTGTATGCAGCTATTCGAGAATCCGGGCAACAAAACGATTGGTCCTTCGCGTGTTATGTCTCACAAGAAGAACCAAGAACGTGGAAAGAAGCCTTGAAAGATAGCGCTTGGGTTGAAGCAATGCAGGAAGAACTGCAACAATTCCAGAAGCTGGGTGTCTGGAAACTCGTAGAGAAACCTGCTGGATACAAGAAGATTGGTACCCGTTGGGTTTTCAAATGCAAAAAGGATGACCGCGGAGTTGTTATCTGAAACAAAGCACGTTTAGTCGTTCAGGGTTTTCGTCAGATTGAAGGGATCGACTACAACGAAGTCTATGCACCTGTTGCACGTCTCGAAGCAATTCGAATCTTTCTAGCCTATGCGTCCTTCAAAGGATTCAAGGTCTATCAGATGGACGTGAAAAGTGCATTTTTACACGGTGTGGTTGAAGAAGAGGTGTACGTCGAACAGCCTCCAGGTTTTGAAGATCCTATTCATCCCGATCGGGTTTGGTTGCTCAACAAAGCTCTTTATGGTCTTCATCAAGCACCACGAGCTTGGTATGCAACCTTATCACACTATCTGCTGGAGAATGGTTTTCGTAGAGGTCTTATCGACTGTACTCTTTTCATCAAAGAACAAGATGGAGATCTTCTTCTGGTACAGGTATACGTTGATGATATTATTTTTGGTTCTACTAATGATGTCTTGTGTAGGGAATTCGAGCGGATAATGCAGGATAAATTCGAGATGAGTGCTATGGGGGAAATGACTTTCTTCTTGGGCCTACAAGTTCAACAAACAGAGTCTGGGATATTCATCCATCAGACTAAATATGTTGGTGACATCTTGAGCCGGTTCCAGATGTCTGATGCAACGCCCATTGGTACCCCATTGCCAACTAATCACGGAATTACTCCTGACTTGAAGGGAGAAGCTGTTAGCCCCTCAAACTATCGCGCTATGATCGGATCTCTTATGTACCTCACAGCATCAAGGCCAGACATAATGTACCCAACATGCCTGCTTGCCAGATATCAAGTTAACCCGAAGGCCTCACATCTTGCTGCTGTTAAAAGGATTTTTCGTTATTTGAAGGCGTACCCTGACACCGGTCTGTGGTACCCTAGGGATAATAACTTTGAATTGGTAGCTTTCAGTGATTCTGATTTTGGCGGATGCAAAATCGACGGTAAATCCACAACGGCTGGATGTCAGTTCTTAGGAAATCGCCTAGTCACATGGCAGTGCAAGAAGCAGACGTGTGTAGCTACATCAACATGCGAAGCTGAATACATTGCTGCCTCAAGTTGTTGCTCCCAAGTTCTTTGGATTCAACAACAAATGCGGGACTACGGTTTTGAATTCCTAACTACTCCTATTTACGTTGATAATTCTGCTGCTTTAGATATCACTAAAAATCCTGTGCAGCATTCAAAGACCAAACACATCGAAATCAAATATCACTTCATACGTGATTGCTTTGAGAAAAGGCTAATCGATGTTGTTAAGGTCCACACCGATGACCAACGTGCCGACTTATTTACCAAAGCATTTGACAAATCTAGATTTGACTTCTTATTATTGGTAAATGGCATTAAGGTCAAGCAAGAGTAAAACCAACATCGGAAAATCATTTTTGTAAATACCTTTGTGTTTTAAATTTGTCTTAGTTTATTGATTTTAGGGGGAGTAAATCCAAAAATTTGAAAATCCAAAAACATCGAAAAATTTCAAAAACACAAAAACAATAGAAAATAAAAAATGAGTTTCCTGGCGAGCAAAAGAGAAAATGATAGTATATCAGTGGTCTATCCAAACCTCTTTAAACCTTAAATGAAAAACGATAAGCAGTTCTATATAAGATGTATCGGTAGGCTCACAATCATTTTAAAGTGTGCAGGGTGATATAAATCTTAATCGACTGAAGACCAGGTGGGAACCATTCATTGGCATATGGTCTTAGTACCGAAATTTCGTTTGATAGATTGCCGAGGTTCTGAGATATTCGGTCTTTATGCTGCTTATCATCTGGGTATCATGGTTGTATCTTTTACCGAAAAATAACGGGGACGCAAGTCTAGATCTTCCATGATACTATACATACGTGTACATAATACATACTGCATTCGACCTCAATAAGTGATAAACAATCACATGTCCATATCAAATAAGTGATAAAATATCACATTTATCCGGGTGTCAAGTTCGTCTCTCTGCTGTGCGGAAGTACTGACCTGTTCACGGACTTGCACCTGTGCCCTCATGCATACGAAAATCAAGTTCCTCATCAATAAGTGATTATTTCACATAGGACTTGTTTTCATATCAAAATAAGTGAGTATCTCACAATTTATACGGTCAAACAGATGATAATCGGTATACTCACCGGTAAGATGAACCCTCGTGCATACCTTGATACGGGAATGTGTCGTGATGTGGATGAACACCGGTCGGTAAGTATAAATCATACCTTAACGTATCCCCTCGCCATGATTACATTTGATAAGTTGAGCTTAAGTGGACAACAATACCGATAATTGTTATAGGATGCTTATCTTAATGTTAATTAACTGAACAACAAGAGTGTTTTGGCATGACCGTACACTGATATGATTCTCTTACCCTCGAAACTCGCAAAAAGAATGTCTGTATATATTTATTTACTGCTTAACTTTTATTGTTTTTCTTTTAAACAGTTTCGTCGTTTGGTGCATATCAGCACGACATTAGCGGTGATGTCGTTTGATAACACTCAAAGGATTTTAAATTGTTGTCTTTTAACTTTATAAAAGCCAAAAAGATTTTATTTCTGCTTTATTTTCGATCGTACGATGTTGGAGCTCAAGTCTTCGTTTACCTGAAACCTGACTGAAAACCGAACTGACTAAATCTTCATAAACGGTCAAAAATTTGCATGTTTGAAAGTTAAAAACTAAAGTTGACAAATTTAAACTTTCAAACTGTCGGACGGTGTTTGATTATGACATGGTCATTCGTGTGTCATGTGTGTATGTTAACTATATTCCAAGCAGTTGTTCTCATTACGCGTTTAGATTTCTTGCATGTGCAGATTCTAAAGGCTGGGAGAACATAGTCGATGACAAGCTCTGGAATGAAGACACGACGAGAAGGCGCTCAAGTGATGAAAATGATCGAGTTGCCGTTGGCCATCATCAACACCACAAGGATCTCACTTCATAAAGATCAAGTCATTCACGAGCATAACTCAAGGGGGAGCTTATGTTAAGGGGGAGTTTGTCAACACACTTCCTACATGATACGGGTAGTTTGTTGATACACTCTCTGCTTTCAAGACGTGAAGACTTTGAAGATCCTCCGACTTTGAAGACTTGAAAGGACATCAGAGTTTTGAGAACTCGAAGACCCAAGACCGTCGAAGTTCGAGACGAGTCTACAACTATAGAAGATAAAGACAAAGCTACAGCCAAGGGGGAGTTTGTTGGTGCACTTGTGTCTGTACTTTGTCTGTATTCGGTCTGTATGTAAACGATGTCCTTGTCAGTCCTGTAAGTTGACAAAGTCAACCGTCCTCCTGGTTTGACTTAGTGAACAGTTGAAAGATGTACTGTGTCGAAGGATAAGAGGTCGAAGGATAATGTGGATCCTTCGACCTCATCGAAGGATATGGTTCGAATCATAGACCTCGAAAGGTAATCTTTCGAGGTCCTTGCTGATCCTTCGAATACCTTATGCTCGATAGATGATCCTTCGGACCATCTATCGGATCCTTCGATCTGGCATCATGAGCTGGGTATATAAATACCCATGCATGTGTTGAGTTTCAGTAGACTTGTTAGACAGAACACACACACATCCGAAAGCTTGAGAGCATTCTGCCCGGAAACTCACACACACACTTTGAGAGTTTGCAAGTTAGATTTGTAAACATTGTGCTTGTAACCGAAACCTTCATTTGCATTAATACAAGTTGTGTTAATCGGTGAAACCTTTGTGTGTTTGTGTTTATACTTGTCTCATCCCGGTTTGCCTACTAGCTTGGATTCCGCACTCGCTAGTGGGTTAGTATAACAAGGTTTAGGTTTGTTCTCGATCCTCCGAGAAAAGGGACGATCCTTCGATCTGGCATCATGAGCTGGGTATATAAATACCCATGCATGTGTTGAGTTTCAGTAGACTTGTTAGACAGAACACACACACATCCGAAAGCTTGAGAGCATTCTGCCCGGAAACTCACACACACACTTTGAGAGTTTGCAAGTTAGATTTGTAAACATTGTGCTTGTAACCGAAACCTTCATTTGCATTAATACAAGTTGTGTTAATCGGTGAAACCTTTGTGTGTTTGTGTTTATACTTGTCTCATCCCGGTTTGCCTACTAGCTTGGATTCCGCACTCGCTAGTGGGTTAGTATAACAAGGTTTAGGTTTGTTCTCGATCCTCCGAGAAAAGGGACCTACACTCACCAACCATTTCCTGTTTACCGTTGACGAAGGATTGTGGACGAACTATCAAGGGTTCGTGGCTTTGTTTTACTTTAACACTCTTCGAGGGCCTAGTCCTCAATTTATCATAAGTCTTCGTGACCTCTAATTGGTCAACAAAGTGTCCAGTGTTCGTAGACCAATTTTTAGTGGACAACGGTTCGTGGTATTTGATTGTTCACTGTTCGTTGGTTTATGTATTCATAGAATTAATACTGGGCCTTAAATTGTTATTGGGTTTTAAGTCTTAAAGACCACTGTTCGTTGGTATTAAATATTAGTAGAATTAATATTGGGCTTTATTAAATAAACATTGGCTTCACAAAATTTTTCATCGGGCCTCGGATTGTTCGTAGTAAACATCGGTTGGTTGTATCACAGTTAGTTTACAGTGAAGGGTTTATTTGATTTTAAGTTGATATTTTCTTTACATCATGACTTCAGATTGGTGGGGTTGGAAACCTGACCCTAATGCGGATATGTATACGGGTAAAGGTTTAGTACCTTCATGGGCTCAGTCTCCCACAACCTCGTCATCAGCACAAACGACTTATATTTCCGCAAATCATTGGGCGTTTGTTACTAACCAAAATCAAAGTATACAAAGTCTTCTTTTGAGCGAAAATGAAACAGGTAGTAACAACCGTCCACCTAAACTAATGCATATGAACGAGTATCCGGGTTGGGAAGAAAAATTCCATACGTATGTTCTTGGGCAAAACACAGAGTTGTGGTTATCTTTTACCACGGAATTCGATCAAGCACTTGAAGAAGCCGGTTCAAATGCCGCAACGTTTGGAGATCTTTCTGCCGATGATAAAAAGGCATATGATTTAGAAAAGAAAGCATATTCAATTCTAACTCAAGCCTTAAACAAATATATTTATCATCAGTTTGTGAGATTCAAAACGACAAAAAGTCTATGGGATGCATTGAAGGCGAGAGGTCACGGAAATGCATGGTCACGCAAACTGAGACATGATCGGCTCAAAAAGGAATTCGACGGCTTCATGTGTATGGAAAGGGAGTCGCTGGGAGATCTTACAAGTTGATATTATCATATGTTGAGTGAAATGGGTAATTTTGGGGTAGTGGTAACTTCGGAAGAGGTTGTCACTAAGTTTGCCGATGCATTGCCAGTTTAATGGAATGGTTTCTTGGGAATTCTAAAGTATCACGCTATCTCAGAGACCCGTACATATAGTTCCAAATATGGGTTTTCTTCATGTTTCCACTGTTTTACATCTTGAAAAAAAACCCACAAAAATCACATATCTAGAGCACATGTGACTTAGTAAATTGTTAGATTCACTAAATCGGGTACCATGGCTCTGATACCAATTGTGGGTTCGTGATTTCGGGCCGAAACCGTGATTAGCGAGTGATTATGTTCAAGACGGGAGAGATTAGAGATAAACAAACAACTTCTTTGTATTAATCCGGTTGTATAACATTACAAAGCCGCCCGATTACAAGATAACCGAACAATACCAAAGGAGTATACATCCGGGGAGAGACCAAGTGGTGATCTCTCCCCCAAACACTAAAACTCTCTTTGAACTCTCTTAATGAGCTCACTCTCTCTCTCTCAAATTGCAAAAGAACAAGGGGTTGGTATTTATAGCCATACCCGCTTGTCTTGCAAACACACACGGTCAAACACATAACCCTCTCGTTTGACCACTTTAAACGAGCGGGTCAATACACATTCGTTTGACCGTTTCACTAACCATTACATTATCAGCATAAAAATAAAACTAATCTATTCGAACAGCGTCGGACACAAAAGCTGCACCAACAGTTTTGTTAAAAGTTTGAAAGAAGAACCCATCGTGTTTGTTGGATTCCACATGATCATATGCATGTGCAATCGAGAACTGCGGTTACATATCATACATATATAGGACCTGGGATATGAAACTGTTAAGTAAACTGGATTGTTCTTGTTTTGCTCTATACACATAATGACGTCACAGGTTTGGCTTCTCTTGTCTAAACAAGCATCAACCGATAGAAACTCCATTGATTACATTCTTATTGTGCTTCTTAAGGATTCCTCTTGTGATGTGTCGCCATCCTTACAAACCAAATTGGTCAGCGCGAGTCAAAATTACAATTAGTGACATCAGTCTCTTCGCTCAACTAGTTTTGGATGTAACGGATTAAATACAATAAAAGTTAAAAAGGAAACAGATCCAAAGTCACTATTTGTAATGTATAAAAGCAAATGCACGAGTCACTTAGTTTTTTCCATAAATTTATTACTTGATGTGTAATTTTGGCAATTTGTAACTTGGAGTTGTAAACTGTAGCTCTCTTTCTAACTCTTCCATTTTTTAGAATTCCAAGTTATTCAATGTAGAACCGAGTTATAGAATGAACAAATGAAAGTGTTATCTAACCTATTTCTTTGGTTTAGATTATGATCCAAGAAGAAAACGTTAGACCATAATTCAGTTCAGTTAACCTGCAGTCAATAATCCTATATGCACAAATATTTAATGATGATTTATACCTGCTTCAGTTCAGCTAACCTGCAGTCAATAATCCTATATGCACAAATATTTAATGATGATTTATAGCTGCAAGAACTGGTTAGCAAACACATCAACTGTTGAAAGCATAATACTGCCTATAAAGCAGTTGATTAAAACGGACTGTCAAGACTCAAAAAAATGTTGAAAACAGAAAACTCTAAACATCCCATAATTGACTCTAAGTTCAAAACATTAGATCTGATGTCAAAGTACACATATCATAACTAGTTGTTTCTTGATATCCAGTTGAAACTATTATAAAATAAAAACCACAGAATTCAAAAGGATCATATGGAAACAGAACATATATCCGATGGTGATACCGAACTCTCAACATATTCTAATGAATGCAGCCTCCCTTTTTGGTCAAAATCCGTCAACAACTTCACCACCATATGCGAATCTTTAAACATGTCGTAGATGACGAATTGTTGTTCAGACGGCTGCCACATAAGCAGTTTTCCATCGTCCAAGATACACATCCTCCCTACACAAGATGCATATGAAATTAGCATTGAGAGCGATGATTTGAACGAAAGCACTGTGGACCATGATTTCCCAAAACCATGTTCGTTCATCACCCTTAACTCGTACCCTTCCACATTAACTTGAGAGCAAAGCATGCAAAGGCGGCCTTTGTATGTACCCAAACGTATGAGGCTACGTCTATCTGGAATTTCTATCTCTGAAAATACCATCTTCTTGAGATCAAGAGCTAGGATCAATGGAGTTCGGAAATGCGCCGTTCTCATTGCATTCCAGTACAAAAATCCATTTGCAAAGATACCTGAATAGCTGTTGGAAACAAAATAGTCCCCGATGAACTTGGAAGGTCTGCTCCATGACATATATTTAAGACTGAAAACCTCACAGGATTTATAATCAACCTCACATGATTTTACACGACCACTGGAATTATCTTTTAATCTAACAATCTTTAAGTCATCTGCGGTTGTGCCGTAGCCAAATCCATACACATATTTGGTACATGGATCAAATTTTCGTGAATGAGGAAGTTCCTTGAACTCTCCCGAGAATGGGTTGTAAAGAACTATATCATCCTCAAGCAAAATGTTATCGACTGGGATACCATATTTTAGGACTAAAACGAGGATCCCCTTGAATGACCCAGCAACGGTGATTTCTCTATACCTTTCAGGGTTAATTACAGGATTGGAAAGCTTGATCATCAATGGAGTGCCTGTGTTATCTATGGCTAGAAAAGGAAAGCTGGGGAGAAAGATCATCGGTCGTGATCTCAAATTCATAAAGTTAGGATCCGATATCTGTCGCTTCCATAGCTTCGATAAACATTTTAACTGCACCAAGGGTTTTGTAGGCAATTGAAGAAATATTTGGTGAAGAATCTGTGCAGATAGATACGCATCCGCCATTGATGATTGATAGTCAACTGAAACGAGAAATTAAATTATCAGTTTATGAATCAAGTAAGATTAAAAAACCCTAATTACCGTGCATTAATAATCTTATAACAACTTTTAGCAATGTTATAAATGTAAAAGAAATCCCTGCATCAATATAAGACTGATTCCAAGCAACCAGGGTAAATAATTGACGGATAAAACTAATGCATCCAAAACAAGTATACTGAGCAAATTCTGACTAAAGTAATTGAGCATCAAGAAATAAGTATAAAAATGGAAGCTATCTGTGATATAACAAATCAACAACAATCACTAATCATCAAAGAAATGAACAAGCTAACTATAAGAAGCGTATTCACTTAATGCATTTTTTTTCAACTAGTTACACAGTTGGAAAATCCACCAAATGTAAAGATCTTATAACAGCTGAATCCATAATTTCTTGTACAGTTGTGATATCTTCTGTCAAAATAATTAAACAGAAAATGGGCAAATTTTTAAAACTGTCTGGGTGGAATTGATCCACCTGCATATTTCTTTTCTTATTGTAACCGTACAAAATTTTTGTTGATCAATTTTGTTTTTAGATAGACGCAATAATTTAATGGGCTGGATCTGTTTGACCCGCCTGCACTTTTTATTCAGTTCATATTGATTCGATTTTGCAGTTTAGGAAGTTGTGAACATCTGAATTTACTCAGAATAACTTTTAAACAGTTCTGGCATTTGCTATTTAACTATGTTCTAAGAGCATTTTTAGGAAATAACATCATGCAAAATTCAACTATATAATTTTACCACCTTGATATTGCACAGCTTTCTTTTGGGCTTGAATCATGGCCCGCTTTCCCATTCCACGTGGACGCGATTGACGCACTCGTTTGGGCGTCTCGCTGCCTGAAAATACTAAGGAATGACGTCACATGTGAAGTTCAAATAACCATGTCAACATTACATGTTATAACAACTTAAAAAAGCTCAGAAACTGAAAACAAAAGCGGAACCAAGATTCAAGTATGGTTCAAATGATTTTATGCTTGTAATTTTACCATCTTGTTCTTGCTCAGCTTTCTTTGGAGCCCTCTTTGTGCGCGGACGCTTTCTAGGTGGCATCACAAATGGTTCAAGCAATTGCCTGAAATATTTTCTCAGCTCCTGTGACAGTAACAAAATAAACAATGAAGAAACAGAAAACATTAAAAGTTGGTATGAAAAATTTGTAGATTTATATATACTATTAGTGAGACTCTATCTATTAGAGATGTTCAAGATCATTTTAATATCCGAATCTGTATGAACAATTCAGATATCCGAAAATCGAACTTTGGATGCAGATATTTAAACCGATACCCAAATTTAAAAATCAAACAACATTTCTTGCATAAATTAAAACTAAACTTTTTTTCAATATTTCAAGGATCGCATGTAAACAAAAAGCGTATTACAAATTTATAGATAAACTCAAACTCAACAAAAAACATTCAAAATGCAACGATTTAATATTTATTATTTGAATTTTTACTAAATTTCGGATAATTTGGATGAATTTTTTAGAATCCACATCTGAATCAATTACCAAACATCAGATTATCAATTCGAATTTTTGGGATAATTCGGATTTCGTTACGCAGTTTGTAATTTTGGTCACAAAAACAAAATGAAATAAAGCAGAAGCAGATTGAACCATCGAAAATTCACATGATTGAAAAACAAAAGATCAAAGCTACTTGCTAAACATCTAAAGATAATGCTACATTAATTCTACTAGTGAGACCACATCAATCCATATCCATTTTCTACTTTTGGAAAGAAAAACAAAATGGTATAAAGCAGAAGCAGATTGACAATTCACATAATTGAAAAACAATTGAGAGGCTGCCGCTGCTGCACCTGAAATGCGATTCTGTGCACTGAACCCTAACACCACCTAACCTTAGTCGATCTGGGAATTGACTTTGCTGATATAGAAATGAAAATTTTGACAAACCATACAGATTTGGACAAAAGAGTGGGCCAACTCCTGACAACAACCTAATTCTCGGCCCAGAATCCCACCTTTTATTTTATTTATTTCTATTTAGAGTTAATATTTTAATACTATGCGTGAGGGTTTTTTTTTTTTTCTAAACCAAGTGTGTCTTCTTTTTTCTAAAAGATTTTTTTTAAACGCAAATCGTACCTATTAGGGCTGCAAACCAATTGAATGAATACAAACAAGACTTTGTTTATGGCCGTTTGTCAAATAAACGTAATCTGATTTTTTTGTCCGTTAACGTGTTCGTGATTTTAGGTAACGAACTCATGAACCCAAATGAAAACAAACTAACACAAAAAAAAAGCCTTCAAGAACAAAATATTTTCAGAATTTGAAGTATTTAAATAAAATATTAAATTATAAACAGTAATGGACTATCGAACACAAACGAACATGTTCCCAAACATTCACGAACATAAATGAACAAATGCGGCCTATGTGCATATCTGTTCATCTAACTAAACCAACAAATATATCATTAGAGCTACTTATCGTTTTAACAATTTAACTTGGATGAGAAGCACCATTTTAACACCTTAGAACCATTGGGCTGTACTAACCCCCCCCCCCCCCACACCCTCATTTTACCACCTCTATCGTTATTCGATTATTCATAAAAGATAATAGTATTTATTAGCTTCTAAAATATGGTAGTAAAAAGTAAAGGTAACTCACAAGACTCAAGTTGGCACAAGCAATTGACAAAACTGTTATGGAACCAAATAAATGTAACTGTGATATTTTAACCTATTTCATTGGTTTAGATTATGATTCAAGAAAATGGTAGACCATAATTCCATTCAGTTCAATGGCAGCAGCTTATGTGAAGGGAAAATAGTCTTTAGAATCAAAAGAGGAGTGTTGTTGTCGGGTTTGTTGAGGAGCAGCTTGTGAAAAAGGAAGATAGACTTTCGGATCGAATGGTCACTCATAAGGGTCTATGAGAGGCCCAAAAGATTGAGCTGGCTTGGATGGTGGTAGATAGGCTGTTGGGTCAAATGGTTGTCCATAAGGATTTGTATTTGACACAAACGCGGTTTGAAGCTTCGGTTGTTGATTGGTACTAACTCTGGTGTTAATACCTCCAAAGTATATCTCGGGGTTTTGGGGAACTGGAATTCGTTTTGCCTTTTGACTTTCTTCTTCATCCTTGTTCTCAAGCTTTTGAACGAATTCATAAATACTAAGCGTATCTAACACCCTGATATGCTTTAACAAGTCAATCAATGAATTGACTCCACTTGGGTGGTAAAGCATCAGCAAAATGCATGACCATTTCTTGTTGTGTAGCAGTAACCCTGTATGAGTATGTCTCACTAAGCAAAATGGTAGTACCGAGTAGCCATGTCGTATAATGTTTCATTTTCCATCAACAGAAATCCTTCAAACTCCTTCTTCAACAAATCATGACGAATCTTTCTCGTTGCGTCATTTCCTTCTCCCCTAGATTCCAAGACGTCCCACAAATTCTTTGTGCTTGTACAATACGCGAATTGATGATAAATATCCTTATGAAGTGCTTGCGTAAGGATATCAAAGGCTTTCTTTTCAAGATCATAAGCCTTCTTATCATTATCGCTCATTCCCGCCAAAGTAAGTGGATTGGAACCTGCTTCTTCGAGAGCTACATTGTGCGGTGTAGTAAAGCACGTCCACAATTCGGTATTTTGCCCTAGAACGTACGTATGAAAACGGACTTTCCTTGTTGGATAATTGTTCAAGTGATTTAGCTTGGGTGGACGATTGTTGCTTCTGGTTTCACTCTCGCTTAAAAGAAGATTTTGAATGCTATGATTTTGATTTGCGACACATGCCCATTGATTTGCGGTAATTTCTTGTTTGGGCATTAATCCTTTGACCCATTGTGACGGATCTTGTGGTGTACTTGAGTTCTCACTCCAATCCCAAGGATTTGAGCTCATTTTGAATGGTTGTTTTAAAATAAGTACTTAAAAATTTGAAATAGTTAACAATGAGAGAAATAAAATCCTTCTGTGAAAATTGTTCAACACCTTGAGTCACGAAGAACTGACTTACACGAAGAACTTGTACTACGAAGACTAGGCTTCACGAACAACCAGTTTTAATGAAAAACCAGGTTCTTCGTTGCGACTGGTTCTTCACAGGTGGAGGTTCTTCGCAGGTGGAGGTTCTTCGTGGGAAGTCAACACACGAAGAATGGGTTCTTCGTTGATGATCAACTCACGAAGAATAGTTCTTCACCTACAGGTTCTTCATCAATGAGAGGTTTTCAGAAAGGGGTTCTTCGTAAAATGGCAGGTGAGATGTTACTTAAAAAGGCAGAATCTAATCCCTGCACTTTGGAAAGGTGTCTGGTGAAAGACTCAACCTGGTAAACAGACAAACTTTTGAGAGAAGATAGCAGTGGAAAGCTTGCTGAGTTGTACTTGAAAGATATCGTCGCACGTCATGGAGTGCCTATCTCAATTATTTCAGACCGAGATGGACGTTTTGTCTCAAGGATCTAGCAATCCTTCCAGGAAGCCTTTGGATCTCAACTAGATCTAAGCATGGCCTTCCATCCGCAAACAGACGGCCAGAGCGAACGAACCATACAAACGCTAGAAGATATGCTTCGCGCATGTGTTATGGACCTAGGCGGCAGCTGGGATACTCACCTACCTTTAGTTGAATTTTAATACAATAACAGTTACCATACAAGCATAAAAGCCGCACCGTTCGAAGATCTATATGGCCGCAAGTGCCGCTCACCATTATGTTGGGCAGACGCCGGAGACAAACGAATGGATGGTCCTGAACTTGTGCAAGAGACAACTGACAAAATCATGCAGATCCGAGAGTGCATTAAGGCGGCTCGAGATCGACAAAAGAGCTACGCTGATCGAAGACGAAAACCATTAGAGTTCGAGGTGGGAGAAAAAGTTTTTTTGAAAGTCTCACCTTGGAAGGGCGTAGTAAGATTCGGAAAACATGGAAAGCTGAATCCACGATACATCGGACCATTCAAGATCTTGGAAAGAATTGGTACCGTGGCATACAAGTTGGAATTACCGGAAGAACTTAACGGAGTACATGATACGTTTCATGTGTCCAATCTCAAGAAGAGTCCAACCCAGGAAACAGTGATCATCCCTGCGGATGAAGGCATATTGATGACACCCTCCGATTTATAGAACAAGCCATTGAGGTTACAGAATAGAAAGTCAACAAGACCCGTAGGAGTAGTGTTAAACTTGTCAAAGTACCTTGGAACTCTAAGCATGGACCCGAGTACACGTGGGAACCTGAAGACCAGTTTAAAGAAAATTACCCCCACCTGTTCAAGAAAACTCCTGCGAGAGATAGATCAGCCAGAATTTCGGGACGAAATTCTTTTAACGGGGGGAGACTGTGACAACTGGCACCAAACCGGTAATTTCCGTACAATTTAATTAATACTTAATAACTGCAATTATGAGCTTAAATGTCTGATTACATGCTATACATGTGAATTCATGCACGTTTTATACTACAATTATTGCTTATTGCATTAATGATTAGTGTTGCGTCAGAAATACTAGTAAACTCACCAGTAAGACACATTGTGTCAGCAATACTGCAGAAAGCAGTCAGATAATGGAATTAGGGCCCATGAGTAGGTCCAACGCCTAAAATACATTAAAACCCAAGTGTGGATACAAGGGTTAACATATAGACTTTCCGGAAGCTAATTTATGCATTTAAAAGCACCCGAAACACACTTTAAATGCTGAATTTCACATATTTGAGCAAAATTCAGCATTGTAACAAGATTGTACCATGCAACATACACATACAACATGCATAGACAAATACAAGAGAATATATTTATGAAAATATATTTTTTAAAAGATTACGTGACTTGGACAAGTTATGAACTTAAAATGAAGTTTTGGACAAATATACATAACTCGGGTGAAAATTACAAGATACTTATATTTATTTTTGAGAAAATAATATAAGTAAGATACATAGTTAAAAATATAAATTATTTTTAACAACAAAGAACAAATACATAATAGATGGTGACTTGTACTTGTGCGATACAAGTCTAGTTACTAACGTTAATAAAACATGTATAGGTCACCACGCTATATAAGCAAACCCGGTGAAGTTTACGGCGCAAGAAACGCAAAGTTATGAGTTAATGTCCCAACTTTTAAACTTTTACTTACTTTCTAAACTTGGGGAAAATACATGTGTTATGGTATATTAGATACAAAAACTATGGAATGATACTTTAGATCATGTCACGAATAGGGTACCATAAGCACCATTAGTCAACGTATACATTCAGACCGCGGAACAAGGGTTAGATCTAATGGGTTTCAGACAACCCCACTCTTGGCGTACTTCTACCAATGAGTGCTTTTGTGTTTCAGTCGATCTCGACAAAAATGCCTAGGTTTGGTGGCTTCCTATGTCATGTCACATGTTAATGGTCTTGCAAACCATTAGCGATCTCGATTTCCTTACATTTACAGAAGTACATATTTTAATACAAATTACATACCATGTTTTCATTCAGGTATATAAACATTCAATACAAAAACTGCATGAATTCACACCAACATTATGTTGACGATTTTCCAAAAACTCACTTGTATTTTAGGCAACTAAAGTGGATGTGCGTGCGGTTTTACTCTTGCTCTTGGATGTTGTGTATGTTGTTAGCTATGTGTGTCAAGACTCCTATGCCGTTTTGCTGGGTTTGGTCGTTATGTCCCACTCCGTGTGGTGATATAAGGACCAAAACCTTTATGTTTGTCTTTGAATAATGTTGTAAACTTTTCAGACAATGTTTTATTCTGTGATGTAAACTCTAAACTTAACCTATGTTTTTAATTACGTAACGTCGTTGGCATTTGGAGTTATTTTTACGAGCATGTAGTATATTTACCTTTCGTATGCAATGAGAACCTTTCAAGATCACACCTCGTGCTTCCACCTTAGAAAGGGGTGTGACAATACCGAACATCACCGTACCAGTATTTTTGATACCAGTACAGGTTGATAACGGTTGACACCAAGTTTATCCCAACCCGTGATATAAAAAATCATTAAAGTTAAGAAAAATATGAAAATGTATTCAACTTAACAAGTACCGGTTTGATACCGGTTGACACCAAGCCTATCCTAACCCGCGATACTAAAAAAATCATTAAAGTTAAAAAATATATGAAAATATATTAAATTTAAAAAGTAAAGAAAATAATTGTCATTATAACATTAAATTATAAAAATATAAATAAAACTAGATATAATACTATAAAATTAAAGTTAAAGTTAAAAAATATATGAAAATGTATTAACCTTAAAAGGTAAAGAAAACAATTATCATTATAACACTAAAATAATAAAAGTATAAAAAACTAGATATAATGTTATAAAATTAAAGTTACTATTCCTTAGCTTCTATTATTAACACACACACACATATATATATATATATATATATATATATATATATATATATATATATATATATTGAAATTTCCACGAGCTTCGTTGCAGGTCGTCCGATTTATTACAGTAACACAACACGATATCAGCACTTGACACGTGTCTTACATCCATTGAAAACCACAAAAAATGAATGTCTGAACCAGTAATGGTGTTGTTCGGTCCTCAGTTTGGTACGTTACATTACCGGTATCAGTTCTGTTCGTTATGGTACCAGTACAAAAATTGGCTATGGCTTACGATACCACAAAAATACTTTATTACGAATATAACCATGTGTTCAACAAATTTTATACAGTCACATCCAGAAAACTATAAAAACGAATATAGTACCGATACCTTGTTTGTTCGGTAGATGTTCGGTTTATGATGAAAACAAAATCAACTATATATGACTTGTTCAAATAACCCTTTGATTGAATCGTACATAATAATAAGCACATGACGGCAACACATTCGAAATTTTGTAAAACGTTATACTGTATTAATAAAAACAAAAAGGATAATCGACGTCATTTTATAAATAAGTAAACCGAAGTTGTATATAAAATTACTTTTAAAAAGTTATATTATTTTAAAATTAAAATTACAAAATAATATATATATATATATATATATATATATATATATATATATATATAATTAACAAAAACAAAAAGATAATCCACGTCATTCGAAATTTTCAAAAACGTTATTTTATTAAAATTAAAATTACTATTAATGATGAGGATACATCTCATAATTCCAAGATCCGCATGCATATCTAATTAGTTTGGGATGATAACCGAAGTTGTGAAGACAATCTTGAGCGGCTAGGCTTTCTCGTGGCTTCCTCTAGGCGGAAGGTTCGTATTAGGTTTTACACTTTGTTTGGTTAGTTATGTTTTGGATCTGATCTTGTTCTGACAAATTTATGAATCAGATTGATGTATTAGTTAATCGATGTATTAGTTAATCGAAACAATTTATCTATGTTTTGAGTTCTTGCTTTGCAACTTGTACGGTTGATGAAGAAACGTAGTAACGGGTTGGGTGACTAAAGAGGGTTGACTTGCTGTAGGTGGATTGGGTAATTGAATTATATGGTTTGATGACAAAAACTATTTTAATTGCCACAATAACTGATTTTCCAACACCATGTCTATGTGGTGTCCAAATAACTAGCTAACCTTGTGTAAACCTAGAACCTGAAACTTGGAGGAGGTTACGTTTTATAAATCCAATATCTTTTCTTTTAATTAGTTTAAGTTTTTCCTTTGGTTAATCAAAACCCCCAATTATAGATTAGTAGTAGTTAATTAGATAATTTAGCTAAACACTAACCACAAATTCCCCGTGGATACAATACCCTACTTACGCTATCTACGTAGTTTAATTAGGTTTTTGATTGACCCTTACGACAGTCATCACTTGGGCTCAATGGTTTATGCCGTTACAATCCACACACAACTCACCAACACCAGCATCACCACAAATCAATTGTTGGGTTAAACCTTCTGTCAATTGTGATTGGATTGCACAGTTGGCAAATGATAGCCAAAAAAAAACTGCGTTTAATGCCAAAATTGTCTAGTCTTATTGATGGCGATTCTTTGGGAGATGAAGACAGTTCTTGGTACAGTGGTAGTTCGAATAAAGAGAGTTTGAGTATGATTGAAAATGGACCTGAAGGATTGTCGTCAGAGGTTATTGATGAGAAAGCAGCTGATTCGCCTAACAAATTTTTCTCTGATGATTGATCTTTTATTCATCAGCATGCAAACGCTCCTTTGGATGGCCAATCCGATTAGGTAAGTGTTGATAAACCAATCCTTGTAAGTGTGTTTAATGTTTAGAATTAGAAGATAAATTTGAACTGATGTAGAGTCACTATCTGATTGGTGATGATGCAAAGTGCACAGACGCTAACATGGCATTGAAGAAAAATAAAAAAGTGTTTAAAACCACAACTGAAACATTAAGAAAGGATGTTTCTGAAGTTAAGAAAACCGTTTTGAACAAGCAAATTGGTATTAATAACTACATTAATATTATTGATCAAACCAAGTAAGACTTAGCCCTTGCGTGATGTGAATATGACACAATCAAACAGAAGTTGGACAATTATTCCAGCTGTGGATACATGTTAGATCACATCATTGATACCAGATACATGACTGCTCCGGTCAAGCCTGCTACAGTTCTTGCTGAAACTTGTGAAAACATGAATTTGCTTTACACGTTTAGTGTAACTGATAGAATTTATTCAAACAATGATTTTCCAATCAAGAATGTCAATCAATATTTGATTGATAAAGTTTTCGAACATTCAACTAGAAAGTTTTTGGGTAAGTCGAGACCAATAGTTGCGTTAACTTAGTGTGCTCCAATCCCAAAAGCTGAAATTAGAAAGAAATTTGGGAATAAAAAATTATATGTTTAGAACATTCAAGAAAAGCGAAGTCATGCTAAAGCTAGAAAGAAAAAGGGCAAAAGAGCTTAGAACTAGAAAAAAGGTTAAGAATGTGAACTTTGTGAAATCTTGAGGGACTAATAAAATCAAAACGTTTGAAAACAAGTCCAGCACGGATTTTGTTAAACATGTCCGACATTTAAAAAGAAATAATCAATTACACACAACACACAAATTGTTGTGATTTTAAACCAAGTACCTCGCGGTCACATAGATCATCTTCTAACTATGGTTATCATGGTGCTCCGAGGTTTGTAGAGTAGAGATCATGTTTTGACTAGAATGAGTATGGGCATATGGTAGCAAACTACCCATATCTCATGGAAGGAAAGGAAAATGCTGATGCCCTCCCCCCATGGAAACAATTACAATCCATAATTTGTTCCCCCAAATGACAGAATGAAGTCGAAAAAGTTTTGAAACCAGAGGTTGTCCAAACACAATTGTCACACCCCGATATTTCCACATATTACCGGTGGGCCTCGTGGGGAGTATCATGACGTAGTTGATATCATCATAGTCAAACCACACATATTTAAATGCACAGCGGAAACAAAAAGATTGATTTATTTCAACCGAATAAAATTGGAATATTAAGTATCACAAGCAGTTGAAACAGATCCACAGGCGGATCAAAATAAAGAGGAAACTTTGTTCAACAGACTTCAGGGATCTAAGCTTGCGAGACTTCTATTTGATCCTAGGAGAGACCAGCCTATTACGAGTAGTACCTGCACTTAGCCTTTTTGGGAAAATACGTTAGTTTACACTGGTAAAGACAATTTAACTGACTCATTTTGAAAATGTTTAAAAATTGATTTGAATGCACATGGCACAAAAGATTTTATAACTTGGGATAATTATTTATATATAAACTTGTAAAAGAAATACATGTTTCTTATACGTTCAGTAGCCCAGGCTGAGCATCGGGTTAAAGATTAATTGACACACCACATGGTATAGTCCTGCGGCAGGTTATTTCCGAAACTGGCGGTTATACCTTATTATTTATACATGCACTGACGGGTGTATGCCTACACCCGCGTGCTAAGGTCATGGTAATTCTTTGAATGATGCCAAGGATATCCGGGACATGGTCATTAACCCCCCAAAGGTTTTAAGCAAACAAAACAATTTAAATGGGTCATTTCAATAATTTAACCATCATACGATTAAAGATTCAATGCCCGACCAAGCGGTATTTTATATACTGTACCCCAAGCCCGTATAGGGAAAATAAGTTAAAAGTATTTACCTTTGCAAGTAATAATCTCAATAAGCAAGTGCACGTAGCTTTTACCGGGTCTCCTATTCTGGAACGAAGGTTTATAATAACCTATTAGATTCCTAACGGGCCTTTAATTTAGCCTAAGCTTAGTCCGGTTAGTTTTAAAGAAAGATACGGTTCAAACGCATGAATAAGTGAAAACCAGAATAGAATGTGATTTAGACCCGACAAGCTTGGAGACTTGTATAATATGGGTAAACTAAACACATTCTGGATTTTGAGAAAAAAATGATAAGGTTTGACCCGTTTTGGTCAATTTATGCAAACTAGTTACATAAACCGAACCGAACGCGAATAATGCGTAACGGGTAACCATGAGAGTCATATACAGGTTTCTCAAGTTAAAATGACTTAAATATGTTGTGACATCAGTAAGATATCTTCTATTACATGATTTTAAACTCAAGCTATGCCCCGTAAGGGCATTTTGGTCATTTTAAAGGTTATAAAGAAGCTTAAGAAGTAGTTTGAGTTACAGGTCTAATTGAATTAGTAAGTATACTTAATTTAACAAGTTATAACAGTAGGGTATCATATTTATGTGAAATTTAACAATTATAACCATACTATGCACCGTAGGGGCATTTTGGTAATTTCACATAAGCCTAAAAGGTCAAAACTGGAAATCTGAGTTTAAAACTTTTGCTTACTGTTAAAATATAAAAATTTACTAAAAATATCAGTAGGCATCAAACCTTATATGTTTAAAATAGTTTTAATACGTATTATGCGTTAAAAACACTTAAAAAGGCGATTTGGAGCCATTTTCGGGTTTTTAAAGGAAAGCTGGTATTTTTATTATTCCAGAAGGCTCAAAACATTTTCTTTATAATATTAGATCAGTAGCAAAAAGGTTTGGTATCAAAAGGATTTGTAAAACTCATTTTATACCCCAAAAGGGCAAAACCGGCAATAATCGAATTAAGCTTACAACCCTATGTTATGCTCAGCCTAAAAATAAATAAAAATCTCCAAAAATCGCAAAATATTATTTTATATCAGTAGGTAAAAAGTTTGATATCAAAAATTGGGTTTAGTTAGGCTATATGCTAATTACGCCATTTCATTACTAAAAAGCTTTTTATTTACGCTAATGAGCATGACTCCTAATCTAGACCTCAAACTAATGTCAAATTTTAGGGACAAGTCTATAAATCAGTAATGAAGGTTTCTATTCTTTTAATTTTTCAAAAATCACGTTTTAAGGTGAAAAGAGCATAATAGTCAACATTTAAGCAATTAACGGAAACATCCATATAAATCGGATAACTAATAAACCAAGTTGTATTATCACAAAGGGTTATACTAACATGAAACCTGGTCCTAATAAGGCTCTAAGGCATTTCTAAACTATGCTTAAACGGGTCAGAACTGAAAGTCAAAGCAGAAGTCAAACTATGCAACTTTCGGTCCTGAACCGAGCCTATACTGGAAATTGTCGGGTTGAACATGTTTAGACATGTTCTTATATTAATTACCAAGTTATATTAATGATAAAACAGGTTGCATGGCTCCTACATTGCTAACGATGCATTAATTTGAAATTAAGCTTTCTCTTGACTTTTTAAAGTTAACTTTGATCCGATATTTGACCCACTTAGAGTGGTAATCAGAGAGTACCCTTTTAAGGGTTTATTACCCACATAATTACCAACTCACAAGTATTTTTAATTCAAGATTTGAGTGGACAATTGTTGATTAATCTCGAAGTCAAACCTTAATTATGACGGTTTGAGTTTAAGCTAATTAACTAAGCTAAACTGAATTAAAGAAAGTTAAGGACACTTACAAAGGTCCTAAGTATGATTAGGGAACTTAAAAGAAGCAGCTTGAGCTCCAGGAACTTCAGAGAAAGCCTTGAGGTGAGTTTTGAATAAGTAAACAAAATGGTTGCACTCATCCTCCTTATATAGTGATCCCAAGTGTCCAAGATCATGCCAACATAGTCTACAAGTGTTCCCTGTTGATCCCCACGTGTCCCTATGCATGAAAATCTGTTGGCCACACTCCTGTATTCGAATACCATGCAAATGATGTGACACATGTGTCACTTCAATCATCAAACAAATACCAAACTAATGAAATATTGTATTTCATACTTGGGTTTTGTAAAAATATGTGTATCGTTTACACATATCAATTCTTGTTCGATTTCAAGCTTCAAATCGCTTTCTGGAAGGTTATACGCGCACTGATGCGTAAATATAACCAATTTAATGCAACAAACACTCTGGAATAGTGACATAGGCTTAACATACCTTAAATAACCTTTACATAACTTAGAAACGAGTTTTGGAGGGTTTGGTGTGTTGAAATCAAATTTGTTCGATCGCAGGGACTAATTATGTCAAACTGCGAAACTATACCGATTTGTATAGTAACGAACCTTCCGGAACTTTATCATAAGTTAAATATTCCCTGAATATCCTTTACATAGCTTAGAAATAGGCTTTGAGGGGTTCGGTGTGCTAAAATAAACTTTTTGGTAATTCAGGGACTAAAAGCGTCAAAAAGTGCATAAGTTTGCATTTTCGAGCATATCTTACGTTCTGAATACATCCGGACATCCAAAAAATTTATGTAATCATTAAAATATTATGTTTTAGTGATTGGCATGATAAAAATGATAAAAATCCATTCGTCGCGCAATTTGGATCGTTTATCGCGCTTATGCGCATTCCGTCGTGATTACGCGAACATCGCGATCATACGACCAAACGAACCGACATCCGGCATATTTTTGAGCTTGTTTCATGTCCACAATGTTTAGGAATCATATTAGGGCCTTAAAGTTGGCTTGACGGGCCTTAAACATGTCGGAAATGGCTTTAAACACCAACCGGGACTGAAACTGTCATTATGCAAAGTTGTTTCTGAACTGTAACTCCCAGGCGGCCCGTGTAAGGTTTTGTGAATGTTTACGCGGGGCGCGAGAGCCTCCCAGACCTGCAAAACCAGTTTAAACAGCTGTTAACAACTGTTATACTTACAAAACCCAATTGCAAATGGTTTCCAGCAAACTATGGGCTTGAACTAGTGGCTCTAATGGTTTTCCAAAACACGGGGCACACATGGAGGGCTAGGATCGAAGCTCGTTTCCCGATAAATGATGATAATGGTTCTAGTTTTCTTATAAATACCCCCCACCCTTCACTTGCAAAACCCACACTTGATTTTCTGAGATATCTCTAAGTTGAAGTGCTAATCACTTCATACCTGAGATTACTTGGAAAATCAAAGCTTACGGGGACCTTTTGTAAGTATTCTTTCGTTCTTTTCATTCGTTTTTATCGTTAAAGTCAAACTGCGTTTGACTTTCTGCTTTAACCAGTTTACGGTCAACGCGAAGTTCGTTAGAACTTCATAACGTGAGCGTAATCACGATGGTCATAGTCCCTAGTGACTATACCTACTGATTACCACGT
Organism: Helianthus annuus; assembly: GCF_002127325.2. NCBI lineage: Eukaryota > Viridiplantae > Streptophyta > Magnoliopsida > Asterales > Asteraceae > Helianthus > Helianthus annuus. The sequence goes on along the minus strand of NC_035437.2, from coordinate 113,661,185 downwards.
TATCTAGGCTTAGTGACGAGTCGTAGCTTCGGTCAAAATGCGTATTCTCGCGTATTTTGTAACCAAGCTACTTATAGGTATCAAACCGTTTGTTTGGATACCAAACCTGTTTTCTAACTTTGTTAAACATGTTTTGACATGTTTAGCTCGTCACTTTTAGTTTAGTGCTTGTGTAGAGTCGTAAGTCAAGCGGACTAAACACCCGCTTAGACTTTCGAACACGACCCGTTTGGTCGATCATTAGGATCCGACCAAACATGTTTAGTGACCATAGTTGTATAGGGAATAACCTTCCAAGGTTATACCTTATGGTCACCTAGTTTAAGTAGTTGTATGATAGGTAGTTTATATGCCTTAGGTAAATTACCAAAATTCCCTTTTTATGCATAATTGATATTTAAGCATATGTAACCCAAACATTTGTCACTTAACTGATTATGCAACATAATTAAACATGTTTAGGCATATAATACTTGTCATAGGACTAGTTAGGTGGTCTGAACGCGTTTTACGCAAACGACGCGTTAAAATAGCGTAAGATACCTTAATGGATCATAATGGGTCGAAACCACTTAGGATAGGTTTCATTTTAGTATGTAGGCCTTGTTAGACCATATCATATGAGTTCCCACGCTCATTTGGTTCACGAGACCTCATACTATCCGATCTCCCGATTTAAGTCCGGTTTATTTATGTAGTTATCAATATTAGGTGCCGTTTGATTCTGTGCTCCCTCTAGCTTGCTTGGCTGTTGTTCAAGACTCCTAAGCACTCTCAAGTGAGTACATAGTCCCCTCTTTTACTTTTTTCAACTGTTTTGGGGTGTAACATGTGTACCTATTTGTTATTTTCATGATTTCAAAGTATAATTAATTATACATGTTAGTACTTATCTTTTGATAAACTGAATGATTATTTATGGTCTAAACACTGATTTTTCAAAGATTATAAAATTAATTGTTGGAATAGTACTTATTTTTGTTCACCAGACCGGTTGGTATTATGATATAGCGCTATAGGATTTGACACCCCATTCCTGTTGTCATGGAATGTCTGAAACCAATTTGTTGCTTCATCAAAATAGGGATTGCCTTTGTGGTATTTCTATAGTCTCAAAGCTGTATTTTGATGCACTAGGTCTGAATGAATTCTTAAATCACATTATTTTTGTATATTAAGTTATACTCCCAAAAGTATAGTTTGATATGCTCTCATATGTGATATTATAAAACCAACATATATTTTGTTAATCATTAAAACATAGTTTGATATGTTATTTTCATGATCCAAAGCATAGTTTTAATATGTTATTTTCAAACCAAAACATAGTTTAATATTTTATTTATAAATCCAAGGTACACTTTTAATATGCTACTGAAAATTATTATTTTTAACAACTAAAGTATATTTAATATACTGTTTGTTTAACAATTGGGATTTGGTTAGCGTTTAGATAACGGGACGGGTGTAATGTGATGAAAACATGGTAAATACGCCGCTAGTACTTCTTATATATAAGTGTTTAAATCGCATTACAAACCGTGGCGTTATTTAGTACACTTGGGTTAACGGTTTTGGAACTGATATATATTCTAATATATTATATATTCGACTTTCTTAAATCAAAGTATATTTTTATATATACTATAAACCTTTTAATCAAGATATTGTTTTTCAAACAATATATTTTTATACAAACTTATTCTACTTACTTATTTAATTTCCTATGTATTATTATTTTATATCATCTGATTTATTATAAATGATTTATAAAAGAAAACCTTTTACAAGGATCCTGACTACTTTTCTTAAACATTTTTCTTTAAACTCATAAGTCATGAATCCTAAATAAAATAAAACTTATGTATCTCACAGGCATTTTTATGCTGACGTACCTATTTTTACACATGTTTCAGGTGCTGCTTTGTGATGACTAATGATATATGCTACACTTAGAATGGACTCGTGCCTTAGCGACTTTAAAACTTGAAAGATAATAGTTGTACTTATTTGATTGTATTAAAACAATGAGTTTCATTTATTCAATAAAACGAAACTATTTAATCCATGGTTATGAAACAATGATTCTGTTACAACACTCCTCGACGTTTCCGTCACGTTTTGTTGTTTTACGTGGTTAGGGTGTGACAGAAAAGTTGGTATCAGAGCCAATGGTTATAGGGAATTAGGTTATTAGTAATGATTTGACCTAGACTATAACTTCCTAGGACCCTAACACAAGTTATCTTGTGTTTAGTTTTAAAACAATACCGTCACTTATTCTTAGGTGACAACCACAATAAGAACACAAATTTCTATCCCACTTTGAAAACTAATCATCTGTTCTAGGATGATTTATTATATGGTTTTGAACCCTTTAAGTTTTCAAAATCCCATCAAAGTTTGGTCTAAATAATGTGAACACGTGCAAACTGGAAGGGTGGGTGCCTGTACCCTGAGTTTTCTGTCTAAGGCTAGAGTGTTCGTACAAATCCGCAGTATCGGACCAGTCACTCTTACCTGGGAACTCTTGGGGTGAGTGCCCACTTATAGGCGAGCATGTCTTCGCGATACATTATTTTTGACCTATTTACTTTGATTAATCACCGTGTGTCGTTTGTTGCTTTGTAGTAACAAACAAATGACCACCATCTTTGCTTTCATCAGATTTGTTTCATCTCATTCTTTTCGTCTAATCCTCTCACTTGTTTTCCTTCCTGTTTCCCTTTTAGAATGTCTCCTCGACGCGAAAATCCTCTCATAAATTCCGAAATGGCAAATATTCTGGCACAACACATGGCTGCCGCACTCCCAAACATTATAGCTCAAATGAACTAAGCCAATAACAACCAGAATGCTCCCTGCAATTTCAAAAGTTTCAATTCAGCTAACCCCATCAAGTTTAGCAGTTCTGAAGGAGCAACTGGGCTCCTACAGTGGTTCGAAAGCATTGAGAGTACGTTCCGTCACGTTCAGTGCCCTTAAAATCGGAAAGTCGAGTTTGCATCCAGTGTATTTCAGAAGAGGGCTCTCACATGGTGGAACGGAATTATGAGGGACCGTGGTGCTGAGGTCGCATTAGCACAAACTTGGGCTGAGCTTAGGGCTCTTATGATGAGGGAGTTTTGTCCTGGTCATGAATTGAGGGCTTTAGAAAAGGAATTTGATGACCTGAAGCAAGACAGCGGTGAGCATCGCGCCTATACTGACCGCTATGAGGAATTGAGCCTGCTATGTCCTGCTATGATAATACCTGTGGATAAGGCGATTGAGAAATATATTGATGGTCTTCCTGACCTAGTTCAGGATATTGTTACTGGCAGCAACCCTACTACTGTCAGACAAGCCATTGAATTATCTGCCACCTTACCTGAATCCCACATCAGGAAGAAAAAGCTTTTTCGAAAAGGCGACCCAAGACCATCCGACAAGACTGCTCCAGTTGAGCCGAAGGAAAAGCAGGTTGAAGGATCCAAGAAGAAGAAGCGTAAGGCTTCTCAAAACTACACCATCACTACTCAAGAGAAACAGGTTGCACCAAACCAGCCAGCACAACCTCGCAAAAGGCAAAACTATGTTGGTACTGCACCTTTGTGCAACAAGTGCAACCGTCATCATCTGGAGAAGGAGCATTGTCACAAATGTACCCACTGTGGGCGGTTGGGACATTTGATCAATGTCTGCCATTATGCAAATCAAGCTGCTGCAAACCCTGCTGCTGTTCAAGCACGGTTCCCACCGGGGTCATGTTATAACTGTGGTGACCTTACTCACTACAGAAACAATTGCCCAAGACTTGTTAACGTACCTCCAGCACGTGGACGGGCGTTTAACATCAATGAGGCAAACATAAACAATGATGCAGCAGTGAACAATTAGTGTTTTGTTAGTTCCTCTGGTTGTTATCTTTTGACATTTAAAGACAAGTCAGTTGTTATATAAATAAAAAAATTCATCGTTTTTATTTATAAAACTGATGCAATTGTATGAATGTTTGATGCAACCTTATGATGTCATCACAAAGACAAACTACTCGTGTGGTTTTGTCATTATTATGATCACTTGTGATCTCCCCAAGAACCTTAAACGCTCGTTTCTTTTAAGAAACAAAGCCAAACTCCTGTTGAAGATCCTTCTATCTCCATAGATAGATTCTTAATGATTAAAGTGCCAAATGAAATCCACGGATTGGATTTCCTGGTGTGCTTTAATTATCCGTGTTCAAAGATAACAAATTATGTGATTATGCGCTTATGTGTTTTCTTATACGTTTTGTGTTTTTATGTGATCCATCCAAAATCCTCGTAGAATCTTCCATATCTCATGTGAGGGATTCATAGTAGGATATCCAAAGGTACTATCTTAAATCCTTAATGGACTTCTACGTTGTAGTAAAGTCCCTTGGGTTTTAAAGTACTATTCTATAATTGGACCCCTTGAGTGGTCTAGTTAAACAGATTGATTTGAAAATCTGGTTAGGAATATCATGTGATGATATAATTGAAAAGATCCCTTAAGTGGTCTATTTAAAAAGACCGTACGATGGTCTAGTTAAGAAGATCATGTGTTGATCTAATTAAAAAGATCGTTCATTGATCTAATTAAAAAGAACCTTTGGTGGTCTAGTCAAGTCACTTCATGTTTATTCAATTGATTTTTCCCCTACACATTATGAAATGAACTTTGCGGAGTGTGCAAGGAATTACGTAATTATGGAGGCCTACATAATTATGGAATTCAATGCACAGAAACCACATGAAGTTTTGTCATGTGTTAAGACCTATAGTGACAAGAGTAATGATACGGGAGAAGTCTTGGACCTCAACCAATGTCATTTTATCTTACACTTCCCAAATCTGATTTCAAGCACACGCAAGTTTCCTATGATAAGTCTTCATGAGAAGTGTTCTTTCATCCGTAGTTCAAAAATTCCATGTTTTGTTACTACAAGGACTTCACTTTGAGAGTTGGCAACATCGATAAGAATCATAACATGGCCCAGAGTTTTACTTAGGGTTCGAGGGATTTGTTCGAAAGCGAAACCATCACAGTTGTCTTCACAAGTTTCCCCTAAAATTAAATTTCGGGACGAAAATTCCTAAAGTAGGGGAGACTGTGATACATGTGTCACTTCAATCATCAAACAAATACCAAACCAATGAAATATTGTATTTCATACTTGGGATATGTAAAAATATGTTTATCGTTTGCACATATCAATTCTTGTTCGATTTCAAGCTTTAAATCGCTTTCTGGAAGGTTATACGCGCACTGATGCGTAAATATAACCAGTTTAATGCAACAAACACTCCGGAATAGTGACATAGGCTTAACATACCTTAAATAACCTTTACATAACTTAGAAACGAGTTTTGGAGGGTTTGGTATGTTGAAATCAAGTTTGTTCGATCGTAGGGACTAATTATGTCAAACTGCGAAACTATACCGATTTGTATAGTAACGAACCTTCTGGAACTTGATCATAAGTTAAATATGCCCTAAATATCCTTTACATAGCTTAGAAATAGGCTTTGAGGGGGTCGGTGTGCTAAAATAAACTTTTTGGTCATTTTCACGCATATCTTACGTTCTGAATACATCCGGACATCCAAAAAATTTATGTAACTATTAAAATATTATGTTTTAGTGATTGGCATGATAAAAATCCATTCGTCGCGCAATTTGGATCGTTTTTCGCGCTTATGCGCATTCCGTCGTAATTAAGCGAACATCGCGATCATATGACCAAACAAACCGACATCCGGCATATTTTTGAGCATGTCTCATGTCCACAATCTTTAGGCATCATTTTAGGGCCTTTAAGTTGGCTTGACGGGCCTTAAACATGTCGGAAATGGCTTTAAACACCAACAGGGACTCAAACTGTCATTATGCAAACTTGTTTCTGAACTGTAACTCCCAGGCGGACCGTGTAAGGTTTTGTGCATGTTTACACGGGGCGCGAGAGCCTCCTAGACCTGCAAAACCAGTTTAAACAGCTGTTACACTCACAAAACCCAAATGCAAATGGTTTCCAGCAAACTAGAACTAGGGGCTCTAATGGTTTTCCAAAACAAGGGGCACACATGGAGGGCTAGGATCGAAGCTCGTTTCCTGATAAACGATCCTAAGGGTTCTAGTTTTCCTATAAATACCCCCCACCCTTCACTTGCAAAACCCCCACTTGATTTTCTGAGATATCTCTAAGTTGAAGTGCTAATCACTTCATACCTGAGATTACTTGGAAAATCAAAGCTTGCGGGGACCTTTTGTAAGTATTCTTTCGTTCTTTTCATTCGTTTTTATCGTTGAAGTCAAACTGCGTTTGACTTTCTGCTTTGACCAGTTTATGGTCAACGCGAAGTTCGTTTGAACTTCATAACGTGAGCGTAATCATGATGGTCATAGTCCCTAGTGACTATACCTACTGATTACCACGTTATCTAGGCTCAGTGACGAGTCGTAGCTTCGGTCAAAATGCGTATTCTCGCGTATTTTGTAACCAAGCTACTTATAGGTATCAAAACCGTTTGTTTTGATGCAAACCTGTTTTCTAACTTTGTTAAACATGTTTCGACATGTTTAGCTCGTCACTTTTAGTTTAGTGATTGTGTAGAGTCATAAGTCAAGCGGACTAAACACCCGCTTAGACTTTCGAACACGACCTGTTTGGTCGATCATTAGGATCCGACCAAACATGTTTAGTGACCATAGTTGTATAGGGAATAACCATCCGAGGTTATACCTTATGGTCACCTAGTTTATGTAGTTGTAGGAGTTTATATGCCTTAGGTAAATTACCAAAATACCCTTTTTATGCACAATTGATATTTAAGCATATGTAACCCAAACTTTTGTCACTTAACTGATTATGCAACATAATTAAACATGTTTAGGCATATAATACTTGTCATAGCACTAGTTAGACGGTCCGAACGCGTTTTACACAAACGACGCGTTAAAGTAGCGTAAGCTACCTTAATGGATCATAATGGGTCGAAAGCACTTAGGATAGGTTTCATTTTAGTATGTAGGCCTTGTTAGACCATATCATATGAGTTCCCACGCTCATTTGGTTCCCGAGACCTCATACTATCCGATCTCCCGATTTAGTTCCGGTTTATTTATGTAGTTATCAATATTAGGTGCCGTTTGATTCCGTGCTTCCTCTAGCTTGCTTGGTAATTGTTCAAGACTCCTAAGCACTCTCAAGTGAGTACATAGTCCCCTCTTTTACAGTTTTCAACTATTTTGGGGTGAAACATGTGTACCTATTTGTTATTTTCATGATTTCAAAGTATAATTGATTATACATGTTACTACTTATCTTTTGACAAACTGAATGATTATTTATGGTCTAAACACTGATTTTTCAAAGATTATAAAATTAATTGTTGGAATAGTACTTATTTTTGTTCACCAGACCGGTTGGTAGTATGATATAGCGCTATAGGATTTGACACCCCATTCCTGTTGTCATGGAATGTCTGAAACCAATTTGTTGCTCCATCTAAATAGGGATTGCCTTTGTGGTATTTCTATAGTCTCAAAGGTGTATTTTGATGCACTAGGTCTGAATGAATTTCTTAAATCACATTATTTTTGTATATTAAGTTATACTCCCAAAAGTATAGTTTGATATGCTCTCATATGTGATATTGTACAAACCAACATATATTTTGTTAATCATTAAAACATAGTTTGATATGTTATTTTCATGATCCAAAGCATAGTTTTAATATGTTATTTTCAAACCAAAACATAGTTTAATATGTTATTTATAAATCCAAGGTATACTTTTAATATGCTACTGAAAATTATTATTTTTAACAACTAAAGTATATTTAATATACTATTTGTTTAACAATTGGGATTTGGTTAGCGTTTAGATAACGGGACGGGTGTAATTTGATGAAAACATGGTAGATACGCCGCTGGTACTTCTTATATATAAGTGTTTAAATCGCATTACAAACCGTGGCGTTATTTAGTACACTTGGGTTAACGGTTTTGGAACTGAAATATATTCTAATATCTTATTTATTCAACTTTCTTAAATCAAAGTATATTTTTATATATACTATAAACCTTTTTATCAAGATATTGTTTTTCAAACAATATATTTTTATACAAACTTATTCTACTTACTTATTTAATTTCCTATGTATTATTATTTTATATCATCTGATTTATTATAAATGATTTATAAAAGAAAACTTTTTACAAGGATCATGACTACTTTTCTTAAACATTTTTCTTTAAACTCATAAGTCATGAATCCTAAATAAAATAAAACCTATGTATCTCACAGGCATTTTTATGCTGACGTACCTATTTTTACACATGTTTCAGCTGCTGCTTTGTGATGACTGATGATATATGCTACACTTAGGATGGACTCGTGCCTTAGCGACTTTAAACCTTGAAAGATAATAGTTGTACTTATTTGAGTTTATTAAAACAATGAGTTCATTTATTCAATAAAACGAAACTATTTAATCCATGGTTGTGAAACAATGATTCTGTTACAACAGTCCCCGACGTTTCCGCCACGTTTTGTTGTTTTACGTGGTTGGGGTGTGACAAATGAGGCGGTGTAACAGGCTGAACAGGTAGCTGTCCAATTTCTGCTGCCAGCGACAGTCTTACGGACCATAATCTCTTGCCCTTGCGGTCCGTAAGCACCTCTTGTGGACCGTAATCTCTTGCCCTTGCGGTCCGTAACCGACCTTCATCTGAGATGGCCAGTTACAAGACTTACGGACCGTAAGCCCTTGGCCTTGCGGTCCGTATCCGCTTTTTAATTATAATCGCCCAGCTCCGCCATCTTACAGACCGTATGGTAATCCCTTTGCGGTCCGTATGCCTTCATCAGAAGACAAAATCCATGCAAACTTTTAGGCTTGACCATGCATTATTTTAGAGCTCGAATCTTCAGTCATTATTAGTAGGAGGGGACCACAGGGACAGGTTTTGCAGGTCCTTGCATTTGTTGCTAAGCACATGAGTTTCTCTTGGACTTATTAATGCATGCCTTTAATCAAAGACAGTTTTCAAATGGGAATTTGTCGTAAGTATCTTGCATAGCCCATTATTTACAAATTTATTTATTTATCATCAGGGATAACCGGATTTGAATCTAAAATCAGATGTTCTTATAATAGATTAAGGTTTGGGATTCGTACATAAGTAGCTTAGAGGTTTAATTAACATGTCGACAAAATTTTAAATCCTACCATACATCTTTTGATTTGATCCTGGTTCCTGACACGTTTATCTTACATGACACGTGTCTTTATTTTAATGGGTAAGCTTTTACGAGGTGTTACATCCTCACCCCCTTAAATGAAATCTCGACCTCGAGATTTACTAGAACAAATGTGGGTACTTTTTTTTCATGGTGGACTCTATCTCCCACTTATATTCGGGACCTCTGCGGGCATCCCGTTTTATGTTGACAATTGTCACATGCTTCATTCGAAGCTTCTTTACCTGTCGATCCTCAATCGACAAAGGTTTTTCCACAAATTTCAAGCTCTCATCTATGTGCACATCTGTATGTGGTATGACTAGCGATTCGTCAGCTAGACATTTCTTCAGATTGCAGATATTGAATACATTGTGAATACCACTGAGCTCTTCAGGTAAGTTTAACTTATAAGCCACTGTTCCTATACATTCGATGATCTCGAATGGTCCGATATACCTTGGGCTTAACTTACCTTTCTTACCAAATCGCATCACCCCTTTCCAGGGTGATACCTTAAGCAGAACTTTATCTCCAACCTCAAACTTTAGAGGTTTTCGCCTTTTATCAGCATAACTTTTCTGCCTATCCCTGGTAGCTTTCAGGCGGTCACGAATTTGGACAATGTTGTCCGTCGTTTCAAAGACTATGTCAGGACTTGATAATTGAGCTTCCCCTACTTCTGCCCAACAAATAGGCGTTCTGCATTTCCTACCATATAATGCCTCAAAAGGCGAAGCCTGAATGCTGGTATGGTAGCTATTGTTATAGGAGAACTCGATCGATGGTAGGTGCTTATCCCAACTACCACCTAGATCAATTACACATGCACGAAGCATGTCTTCTAAAGTTTGAATGGTACGCTCACTCTGCCCACCTGTCTGAGGATGGTAAGCCGTACTAAAATTCAAATGCGTGCCTAAAGAATGTTGGAAACTTTTCCAAAAATGAGATGTGTATCTAGTATCCCTGTCAGAGATAATAGATACTGGTACGCCATGAAGGGATACAATCTTATCTATTTACAATTGAGCTAACATGTCGGAGCTATAAGTCTCCTTAATAGGTAGGAAATGTGCTGACTTGGTCAGTCTATCAACTATTACCTAGATAGTATCGTTTCCTTTCTTTGTCTTGGGAAACTTGGTGATGAAATCCATTGTCACCATTTCCGACTTCCAGGTGGGGATTTCAGGCTGTTGTAGTAAACCTGACGACTTTTGATGTTCAGCTTTAACTTGTGCACAATATAAACATTCAGCTACATAGGCAGCTACAGACTTCTTCAAGCCTATCCACCAATAAGTTGCCTTCAAATCCTGGTACATCTTATCAGCTCAAGGATGAACGAAATATTTGGAACTGTGGGCTTCTTGGAGGATGACATCCCGAAGTCCTCCATAAACTGGAACCCGTATACGTCTATTTAATCTTAGGATTCCGTCCTTGCCGTAGGATAACTGTTCTTCAGTTACTCCTAGCTTTTCCTCAGGATAGTTAGCTTCCAAAACAGCTTCTTTCTGTGCAGCTAACAACCTTTCATTCAAACTATTCTTTATCTCAATGCTCTTGGCATTGATTCTTATAGGCTTCACTCTTTCCTTACTGCTTAAGGCATCGGTGACTATATTTGCCTTTCCTGGGTGGTATCTTATTTTGCAGTCATAATCATTTAAGGTTTCCATTCAACGTCGCTGCCTCATGTTTAAATCCTTCTGGTTAAACAAGCGTTGAAGGCTTTTCTGATCAGAGTAGATTACACACTTAATTCCATATAAGTAATTCCTCCACAGTTTTAGTGCGAACACAACGGCACCGAATTCCAAATCATGGGTGGTGTAATTCTTCTCATGCACCTTTAACTATCGTGAAGCATAGGCAATGACTTTGCCTTTCTGCATTAACACACAACTCATACCGGTGTGTGATGCATCGCAATATACCACAAACTCATCAATCCCATCTGGCAACGTCAATACTGGAGCGTTTCTCAACTTCTGTTTCAAATTATCAAAGGATTCATGTTGCTTAGGCCCCCAGTCAAACTTGCTATTCTTGCGAGTGAGTAAAGTCAGGGGTGCTGCAATTCTTGAGAAGTTTTCAATAAATCGCCTGTAGTATCCTGCCAGTCCTAGGAAGCTGCGAATCTCCGTAGGTGTCTTCGGCTCTTTCCAATTCATAATAGCTTCAATCTTAGCGGGATCTACTTGGATACCACGCTCACTAACAACATGTCCAAGGAATTGGACTTCACGAAGCCAAAATTCACACTTTGAAAATTTGGCATAGAGCTTTTCTTGATGAAGTAGTTTCAGAATGCAACGGAGATGCTTCTCGTGGTCAGCTTGACTTTTCGAGTAAATGAGAATGTCATCGATGAAGACAATGACAAATTTATCTAGATAGGGCTTGCAGACGCAATTCATGAGATCCATGAATGCGGCAGGTGCGTTACTGAGCCCAAATAGCATCACTAAGAACTCATAATGACCATAGCGAGTCCTAAACGCAGTCTTGTGTACATCTTCACCTTTGACCTTCAATTGATGACAGCCTGACCTCAAATCAATCTTGGAAAAGTAGCTTGCCCCTTGCAATTGATCGAACAGATCGTCGATCCTGGGCAAAGGATACCTGTTCTTGATAGTGACCTTATTAAGCTCACGGTAATCGATGCATAAATGCATCGAACCATCCTTCTTCTTGACAAATAGAATTGGCGCTCCCCAAGGAGACGAACTAGGCCTAATGAAACCTTTGGCTAGCAAATCATCTAGCTGCGTCCTCAATTCCTTCATCTCTGTTGGTGGCAACCTATAAGGTGCTCTCGCAACAGGTGCTGCTCCAGGGATAATATCAATTCTGAATTCTACTTGCCTATCTGGTGGTAAACCAGGTGGTTCTTCACGAAGGATTTCATGGTAATCAGAAATGACTGGAATATCTTCAATCTTGGGCTTCTGCTCATCAATGGTTACCTGTGCCATATGAATGACGCAACCCTTCCTTAGACATCTAGATGCCTTGAGCATAGCCACCTGCTCAGGCAATCCATGTTGGGTATCTCCCTGAATGGTAAGTGGCTCACCAGACGGAGTCTTGATCACCACATGCTTCTTATTGCATACAATCTGGGCTTGGTTATGCGATAACCAATCCATGCCTATTACTATATCAAAACCGGCTAACTTAAAGGGAAGTAAGGACAACGGGAAGGAGTGGTTCCTAATGGATATTACACATCCATCTAACACCGTTGAGGTTGTTTCTATGGTGCCATCGGCTAACTCAACCTCATACTTCACACTTAAGGCTTTATGTCACACCCCGACCACGTAGAATATACAAAATGTGGCGGAAACGTCGGGGAGTGTTGTAACAGAATCAATTGTTTCAAATCCATGGCAAATGAAGTTTCGTTTTATTAATCAAATATGAACGTATACATTGTTTAAACAAGAACCAAAGAGTACATAACACAAATTAACTAGTTCTTGTCTCGTTTTTAGTCACTAAGGCATAGGTCCGCCTAAGTATGTCTTGATAAGTCCTATGCATCATTTCCTGAAAACACATGTGAAAATAGGTACGTCAGCATAAAAATGCCTGTGAGATACATTGGTTTTATGAAAACGGAATTCATGACTTATGTTTGAGAAAATGTTTGGTCATGAACCTTGTAATTTGCTTTATCTTGTAATTCATTTGAAAAACGATAAAATCAGATGATATGTATAAATAAGAAGACACTGTATGGTTAAACGGATAACCATGTAAAATGTGTTTGTATAAGATAAGTCGTTTGTAAAAAAATGTCTCGTAAAAAGTGTGTTATTTGTATAAAGTGTCATATGTCTCAAATTGAAATGATTCAAATAACGCTACGATATGTAATACCATACAAACACTTATATATAGGAAGTACCAGCGGCGTATCCACCATGCTTGTATCATATTACACACGCCTCGTTACTTAATCACTTACCCAAACCATCCACCATGTAAGATTGTTCTTGTATAACTCAATTGTTTATTGTGTAAACCATGTCAAATGTCTATGTTCAATGTAAATCACCAAATGTGTATGTCAATGTCAACGTGTTTGTGTTCAATGTAAATCATGTAATGTGTATACCAAAATGTATCATGTATGGTAAGCGAAATGTATCAACTTAAACCATATGTAAAATGCACAAAACAAGTCGTTGAAGTAAAACGTGGTTTAAATCAACGTTATGTTCTGTGGAAAAATGCATGCTCTATTGATATTAACATTTATGCGGTATTGTGAAATATGCATACATCCAAGCCTTGAGACTGTGGCGATAAACCCTTAAACAAATTAAAGGTTTATCTAAGTTATGTATATCGAATTCGGTCATTCCTTACAATCCTATCAAACCCAGGACTTCAGGAACGGGAGTTGTCAATTCCTATGGTACCACTACATACTAACGAACGGCGTAGCTAATGTTAATGAATGTATTGTTCCATGTTAAACAAACCAAATGTCATAACAAAATGAAGGCATGTGATGTAAACAATTGTACTAAGTATGCTAAGTAAACATACGAAGCAGAAATGTTCATGTAAATCAATGTGCCCATATGCTGAGTAAACATATGCAGCAGAAATGTTCATGTAAATCAATGTGTCCATATATGCTGAGTAAACATATGCAACAGAAATGTTCATGTAAATCAATGTGTTCATATGGTGAGTAAACATATGCAACAGAAATGTTCATGTAAATCAATGTGTCCATATGCTGAGTAAACATATGCAGCAGAAATGTTCATGTAAATCAATGCACTAAGTACGCACACAATGGGCATACATAGCATAAAATGTAATGACATCGTGTACTATAATGTACTAACAACATAGCAGGCATATGATGTGAAAACATGGAAAGCATGAATGTAACAGATAGGCACATGTGTTTCACCCCAAAACAGTTTGGAAAACAGTAAAAGATGGGGTTCTATGTACTCACCTGAGATTGCTTTGGAGTTCTTGTGTAATAAACAAACAATGCTAGATCACGGAATATCAAACGTCACCTAATAGGTAGCTATGTTAATATACCGGACCAAAATCGGAAGGATCGGATAGTATGCGGGTTCGTAAACCAAACGAGTGTGGAAACTCGTGTAACATGGCTTAACAAAGCCTACATACTAAAATGAAACTTAACCTAAGTGCCTACGGCCCATCACGACCCGTTTAGTTAGCTTATGCTACTCTAACGCGTCGTTCGCGTAGAACGCGTTCGGAACGCCTAACATCGCGACCACAAGGTATAACCTCGGAAGCTTATAGCTATGGTCGCCTAATGTGTTTGGTCGGATCCTAATGATCGACCAAATGGGTCGGGTTCGAAAGTATAAGCGATGGTTTAGATCGCTTACCTTACGACCCTATGTAAGCACTAAACTAAAAGTGACGAGCTAAGCATGTTAGAACATGCTTAACTAAGTTTAGAAAATAGGTTTGGCATCAAAGCAAACGGCTTTGATGCTCACGAGTAGTTTGGTTACAAAATATGCAAGAATGCACATTTTGGCCGAAACTACAACTCGTCACTGAGCCTAGATAACGTGGTAATCAGTAGGTATAGTCACTATGGACTATAACCATCGTGATCACGCTCACGTTATGAAGTTCCATGAACTTCGGGTTGACCATAGGCTGGTCAATGCAGAAAGTCAACAAAACGTTGACTTTTGGACTCGAAAAGCGAATAAAAGAGCGAAAGAATACTTACGGAGGGTCACCGAATGCTAATCTAGATCAAAATGGCTCAGGTATGAAACAAAGGTTCCAACTTAGAGCTCTTGATCAGATTGTGTGGGTTTTTGCAAGAATGGGGGTGGGGTATTTAAGTATTTCCGAACCGTTAGGATCGTTTCTTGAAAAACGTGATTGAATCTTGCGCTTACACTTGTCGTAAACTTGTGGTTACTGAAAATACCCCTTAGTGAGTTGAAAGAGCAAGTTTAAAACATGTGGTTGTGGTTAAACCAGCTGAAATTTGCTGACTAGCTGATCTTATCTGTTCTGGGAGTCTGACGCGCCCCGCGTAAGGATTTGGGAAATCCTTACGCGCCCCGCCTGAGGGTCACATATCAGAATTTTCAGTTTTAGTCCCTGCACTTCAGAAACATGCAATTTGGCCCATTTTTGGCACTTTTAAGCCCCGTTAACCTCATTTCAAGGCTCTAAGATGAATTAAAGGGTAGGGGACTTGAAATATGCTCAAAAATATTCCGGATGTCGGTTCGTTTGGCCATACGATCGCGATGTTCGCTTAATTACGACGGAATGCGCATAAGCGCGAAAGACGATCCAAATGACGCGACGAATGGATTTTTCTCATGCCAAACACTAAGGCATAATATTAGGATGCTTACATAAATTTTTGGATGTCCGGATGTATTCAGAACGTAAGTTATGCGCGAAAGTGCAAACTTGTGCACTTTTTGACACTTTTAGTCCCTGAATGACCCAAAAGTTTATTTTAGCATACCAAACCCCTCAAAGCCTATTTCTAAGCTATGTAAAGGATGTTTATGGTATGTTTAACTTATGGACATGTTCCGGAATGTTCGTTACAGTTCAGATTGGCATACTTTCGCGGTTTGTCAAGTTTAGTCCCTGTAAGCGAATTAACTTGTTTTTACCATACCAAAGCCTCCAAAACTTATTTCTAAGTTATGTAAGGGTTATTTAAGGTATGTTGAGTATATGTTGATGTTCCGGAGTATTTGTCGCATTAAACTGAGTACGTTTTATGCACCAGTTTGCGTATAATTCTCCAGAAAGCGATTTAGAGCTTGAAATCGAACAAGAGTTGATATGTGCAAACGATACACATATTTATATATGTCCAAAGTATGAAATACAATATTTCATTGGTTTGGCGTTTGTTTGATGGTTGAAGTGACACAGGTGTCACAGTCTCCCCTACTTTGGGAAATTTCGTCCCGAAATTTAGTTTTAGAGGAAACTTGTGAAGACAGCCGTGACGGTTTCGCTTTCAGACAAATCCATTGAACCCTTAGGTAAAACTCTGGGCCATGTTAGGATCCATAGTGAAAATTTCAACCCACAAAGTGAAGTCCTTGTAGTAACAAAACATGGAGTTTCGAACTACGGGCAAGAGAACGTTTCCCGTGAAGAGTTATCATAGGAAACTTGTTTGTGCTTGAAATCAGAATTGGGGAGTGTAAGGATGAATGACATGGGTCAAAATCCAAGACTTCTCTCGTATCATTACTCTTGTCACTGTAGGCCTTAACACATGACATAACTTCCTGTGGTTTCTGTGCACTGAATTCCATAATTATGTAGGCCTCCATAATTACGTACTTCCTTGCACAGTCCGCGCAGTTCATTTCATAATGCGTATGGGAAAAATATCAAACGAATAATCTCTTCAGCTAAACTACCCAAGAGAAATATTTAACTACATCAACGTAGGATGTCTTTAACTAGATTGTCGAACCAATCTATTTAACTTAGATCAACGTAGGATCTCTTTAACTAGACCACCCGAGGGCCTCTATATCAACGCATGATATATTCAACTAGATTGTCAAACCAATCTCTTTAACTTAGATCGACGTAGGATCTCTTTAACTAGACCACCCGAGGGCCTCTTTAACTATATCAATGTCACACCCTGGCTTTGCGGAAGCGTGGTTAATTTGGTGTGACTTCTTAATACCATAGCTTAATCATAACAAAGCTATATGAATTTAAAAATATGCAAGAATCATCCATTAAGTTTTAAAAACCAAATACAGTATCATTGTTTGAAACGAGATCACGCCCTAACAACCATAACCTTGTTCAACAAACATTACAACTTAAACATAAACACAGTTTAAGGACTGTGACTTGTCCAGGAAAGAGTCACATTCCCTAAACCTCGGATGATCTTGGGAACTAGTGCAGCGGGAAAACGTGCCATACCGTGCCAGATCTTTTAATTCCCTGAAATACATGTAAGTTGAAAAATCAACAATAATGTTGAGCGAGTTCATGTGTAAGTGAGTAAGTAAACCTTTGTATTTATCAAAAATCCTGGTATGTAGCAAATAAGGAAAAAGAGATCACCAATGGTTTGCAAGGCCATTGATATGTGTGAAATGCAAGTAGGAAGGCTCAAACCTAGCAGATTTATGCGTCGGGTACAAAGTCATCCCAAGGTCCGTTATGCTGGGCCTTGGACTGGGCTCGCTACACCCAAATAGATCTATCGCTCCTGCCCCTCGGTCCTACCCTGAGGGCTAATGACCTCAAGTTTCCGCCTACCCATTCACATGATCTAAGTAACAAACCTCCTTACGCTAACCATACCATGTATAAACTTATTCATAGTCATAGTAACATGTATTTCACCCCCGCAGTTTAGAAAACTGAAATCAGTTAAGAGAAAAGGGGGACATGAACTCACAGTCGGTGCGTCTCTACCAAGTACTCCAAATCAGGCAGCTGTGCAATGACCTACATGTGCTAACTCTATTAGACAGACGGCCGTGCCTTAGCTTTATAGTTTAAGTTTTTGGGAAATAGTTAGACAACTATTTCGGGTTTACTTTTCGTATATACTTGGTAGTTAATCTCCTTCCCAAGGATGGGGGATTTAATACATGTGCGTTCGAATTATATCATTAAGTCTCACTTAATATATATGTATTTCTAATTCCAAAATATAAATATTTTTCCCAAAAATATTATATTTTCATTTCACATAATTTTCCTCAAAATAATACGTTGATAAAATACGCGTTCATAATTATTTTCGTAAAATGCGTAAGTTACGTTTTAACGATAGGGTGGTAATAATAATAATTACCAGTGTAACTTATATGTTTATTGTGTAAGCGTTCGTATTATTTTGGATTCGTTAAAGTTCGAAAATATTATTTTTACTCTAAAAATAATATTTATGTATTTTCACAAAATAATCATAAACGATGTTGTGAAAATATATTTACCAAATATATATATTTATCACGTTTAGTTTTTGTGAAAATCCCACCTCCGAATATTTAGTAAATAAAGTCATGGCGGAATTTATATTTCGAAAACATGTCGAAAAGATATTTCTAACACTTATAGTGAAAATAATGCTAAGTGTTATGTTTTTAGAAAAATTTCGCCAGAGTTTCCTCTGTAACTGGAGGTGGCCACGCTTTCAAGCGTATCATTTTCTTTTACAAAATCAATTTCAACAACTTCTTTATTCAATCAAACAATTTCCGACACAACAAGCTAGTCGACAAGTATGTAAATCGCATAATCACATGAACTTGTAGTTTTTCTAAATTTTATAGCGTACGTCTCCTTACATTTAGTGGATCTTCATATGAAGTAATTCGATCTCGTAAAAACCTTGTTTTTAGAGTAACTCCGTCTTTACAACTTCCCGTCATTTTTTACAAAGATTGTTATTTTGTTGAAACTTTTCATTTCACAAGTGTTTACACACTTGTGGTTTATAAAAATCATGCTTGTTAGTGTAAGACCCATTTTTAGAAAAACATGATTTCTTTGGCGCTTGGTCCTTTGAAAATACCACTTGCAGATACGTAGATCCGCTAGTTTTAAACACTATTTTACAAGTAAAAATACTTTTACACAAGTTCATGATTCGCGTGTGGTAGAGTTTCACCCTTTAACCCCTGTTCTATTCAAAACAACCTTATGTCATGATTCGTGATCATGACCAAACCGGGTTAAATGATGATCCGAGCTACCACAACATAGATCGGGTCTAAATAATCACAAATTTCAACTACTACAACATTTACACAACTAGTGAGCTTTTAACCATCATTTTTCATGTTTTTAGTAGACTTTAATGCACCATTTTGTAAGATTTCGAGTTTTAGTCATTGCACCACACATTAACCACTTTAGATTAGTTCAAGATAGGGATTTAAACATCATACCACTAGCTCAAGGCTAGGGAAGAATCTACGCGCAAACGAGGTGGATAAAAGCTAGAGAAAGAGGTCCTTCGAGCTCCGAGTGCACCAAGCTTCCTAATACGTGACCCTTGAAGCTTGTATGATCTTGAAATGAGGAGATGAGAACTCGAAAATGGTGGGATGGCCAAGGGGGTGTTCGGCCGTGATATGTAGAGAGGGAAAGAGAGAGAGTTTGGTGGGTGTTGGATGGTGATTAATCTCATGTGCATCATAGGGTACTTATAGACAATTTAGAGTTTATAAACCAATGGGTTATGTGTCTTGTAGTTATTAGACACAAGTTATTATAATAATAAAAAATGGTACATGTCTAGTTACATGGTGACCGATCGGCCCAAGGGGGGGGGGTAAGCTAGTCCATTTCTAACTATTGGTTGGTTACTTAGTTAAGTTAATAGGTTAGTTAAGCACTTAACTCGGTTAGTGGTGTGTTATGTTTTATGGCGGGTGTTAGGGTGTTCAGGGACTCTAACTGGCTCAGAAAAAGATCAATAATGTTAATGTCAATATTTTTATGTTCCGGGTATAGTCCGGTTGTTCGGTTGGATAGTAATCCGTTAAAGCGCTTAACAAAGCTTTTAAGTGTCGTTAATACCATTTTTAGTGACACAACTTATTCCTCAAAGTGTCAGGAATATTTTCCTCATGTTTTGGCACTTTATTAGTTAGCCAGAAGCTAGTATGTTAATAAAAGTGTTGTGTTTCGTGCTTAGAGTACGTTTTAGGCACATCCAGTCATTATATCTTATTCCTAGAGACGCGGTTCTACAACCCTTGTATCCCTACAGTCACTATGGGTGTAGTAAAATATTTCTGGCTCATACAGGCCCTTAGAGGCAGTGTCTGCCTGATGCTGGCTTTGTCAGCATGTTCAATAGGTTATCCGTTCAAATGCTACTGTGCTTTTGTGCATCATGTTTGTCACTAAGGTTCAACGTGTAAATAATGTAGTGAGGGAAATCAAAGTATGATGCAGGAATATACAAGTACTAGAAATCAAGTAGCAGTTCATCAGCAATTTCAGTTAAGCACAGTAATTAGGCAGTAATTAATAATTAATTAAATCATACGGATACCTGGTTTAGTGAGGGTTGTCACATTCTCCCCCCGTTAAAGAAATTTCGTCCCGAAATTTTAAGTTCTGCTTGTAGAAGCAGGGTTCTCAGGAAATAGGTGGGGGTATCTCTCTTTCATTCGGTCCTCACGCTCCCAGGTGAATTCAGGACCATGTCTAGCATTCCAACGAACTTTGACGAGCTTGACACTGCTCCGGCGGGTCTTGTTTACTTTCCAATCCGTGACCTCAACAGGTTCTTCAACGAAATGGAGCGTGTCGTCAACATGAATTTCGTCGGTGGGAATGGCAACGGTAACTTGAGTTGGACTCTTCTTCAGATTGGATACATGGAATGTATCGTGAACACCATTCAGTTCAGCAGGTAAATCCAACTTGTAAGCTACTAACCCGATTCTCTCCAAGATCTTGAATGGTCCAATATACCTCGGGTTCAACTTTCCACGTTTCCCAAAGCGTGCCACACCCTTCCAGGGTGATACCTTCAACAAAACCATCTCACCAACCTCAAACTCTAGAGGTTTCCTGCTTCGATCCGCGTAGGCTTTCTGCCTGTCACGAGCCGCACTGATGCGATCTCGGATTTGTGCGATCTTGTCGGTGGTTTCCTAGACTACTTCAGGACCAACCAATTGTCTATCACCTGCGTCAGCCCAACAAAGCGGTGATCTGCACTTGCGCCCATATAAAGCTTCGAATGGCGCGGCACCAATACTGGTGTGGTAGCTGTTGTTGTATGAGAACTCAACCAAAGGCAAATGCTTATCCCAGCTACCGCCCAAATCCATCACACATGCTCTCAGCATATCTTCTAGTGTTTGTATCGTCCGCTCGCTTTGGCCGTCGGTCTGCGGGTGAAAAGCAGTGCTCAGATTCCACTTTGAGCCAAAAGCTTCCTGGAAGGATTGCCATATCCTTGACACGAACCTTCCGTCTCTATCAGAGATAATCGAGAGAGGTACTCCATGGCGTGTAACAATCTCTCTCATGTAAATTTCGGCCAGTTTGCTCGTATTATCCTTCTCTCGGATAGGTAGGAAGTGTGCTTACTTCGTTAAGCGGTCCACTATTACCCAAATAGTGTCATGGCCTCTTGGCGTTCTTGGCAACTTCGTAATAAAATCCATAGAGATTTGTTCCCATTTCCACTTGGGAATCTCTGGTTGCTGCAGAAGTCCCGAAGGCTTCTGGTATTCCGCTTTAACCTTAGCGCAAGTTAAACATTTGCTCACATAAACAGCCACATCGCCTTTCATCCTAGGCCACCAATAATAATCTTTAAGATCCTGGTACATCTTATCCGCTCCAAGATGGATAGAGTACCGCGACTTGTGAGCTTCATCGAAAATAACCTTCCTTAAACCTCCAAACAGAGGAACCCAAATCCTTTTCTCAAAACACAACGTTCCTTCCCTGTTTGGTTCCAATAACTTCTCCATCCCACGGAGATACTCTTCTTCAAGGTTTCTTTCTTTGAGAGCTTCCTTCTGCGCGGCACGAATGCGCAGAGGAAAGTCGGTTCGAATAACCATCTCCAAAGCCCTAACCCTTATGGGCTTGATTCTCTCTTTTCGACTTAGGGCATTGGCGACCACATTCGCCTTCCCTGGATGATACTTAATCTCGCAGTCGTAGTCATTCAACAGTTCTACCCATCGTCTTTGCCTCATATTCAACTCCTTCTGGTTGAATATGTGTTGGAGGCTCTTGTGATCTGTGAAGATCATACATTTCGTACCATAAAGGTAGTGTCTCCAGATCTTTAGTGCAAAAATTACTGCGCCTAGCTCCAAATCATGTGTGGTATAGTTCTTTTCATGTACCTTCAGTTGGCGTGACGCGTATGCAATAACCTTTTGGCGTTGCATCAACACACAACCCAATCCTTGACGCGATGCGTCGCAGTATACCACAAAATCTTCCGTACCTTCTGGTAGTGCTAAGATTGGCGCATTGCAGAACTTATCTTTCAGTATCTGGAACGCTTCTTCTTGTTTGATTCCCCAATCAAACTTCTTATCTTTCTGGGTGAGGAGCGTCAATGGTTGAGCGATCTTTGAAAAGTTCTCGATGAATCTTCGGTAATAGCCAGCCAAACCCAAGAATTGCCGAATCTCGGTTGGCGTCTTTGGCGTTTCCCATTCCTTGATCGCCTCGATCTTGGTTGGATCCACGTGGATTCCATCTCCATTTACCACGTGCCCAAGGAATTGCACTTCTCGTAGCCAAAACTCGCACTTAGAGAACTTGGCATACAACTGTTCCTTCTTTAGCAGCTCCACAATGGCTCTTAAATGCTGCTCGTGCTCAGCCTTCGTCTTTGAATAAATCAAAATATCATCGATGAATACAATCACAAACTTATCCAAGTACGGCTTACAAATTCGATTCATCAAATCTATGAACACTGCAGGTGCGTTTGTCAACCCAAACGACATGACTAGAAACTCGTAGTGTCCATATCGAGTTCTGAAGGCTGTCTTCGGGATACTCTCCTCTTGTATCCTTAACTGATGGTATCCAGATCGAAGATCGATCTTTGAATAAAAGCTTGAACCTTGAAGTTGGTCGAACAGATCATCAATCCTTGGCAGAGGATACCTATTCTTGATCGTCAGCTTGTTCAACTCCCGGTAGTCGATGCACATCCGAAAACTACCGTCCTTCTTCTTGACAAACAAAATTGGAGCTCCCCAAGGCGAGAAGCTTGGTCGGATAAATCCCTTGTCTAACAACTCTTGAAGTTGTGTCGACAGTTCCTGCATCTCAGACGGAGCAAGTCTATAGGGTGCCTTAGCCACATGCGCGACGCCTGGAACTAAGTCAATGCGAAACTCTACTTGCCTCTGAGGCGGCAATCCAGGCAAGTCCTCTGGGAAGACTTCTGGATATTCCCTCACGACAGGGATGTCTTCGATCTTCGGTTCCTTAGCTTTCTTATCCACAATGTGTGCCAGAAAGGCAGCACATCCCTTCTGTAAACATTTTCGCGCTTTGAGGCAGCTGATAATCCTCAACGGTGTATCACGCTTCTCTCCGTGAACCACAACTGTCTCACCATCATCACTAGGGATACGAACTACCTTTTCATGACAAACTATCTCGGCCTTGTTACTCGATAACCAATCCATCCCTACTACCACGTCGAAGCTTCCTAACTGGACTGGTAGTAGATCTAGAGCGAACTCACGCTCTCCCAATTCGATTGCGCAGCCTCGAATCACCTCATTAGCTTCTACTAACTTCCCATTCGCCAATTCGATTGAGTACGGAACATTTAATTTACTAGCGGCTAAACCAAGCATATTCTTAAATTCTAATGATACGAAGCTATAATCGGCGCCAGTATCAAATAAAACGGATGCATAGTGTTGGTTTACAGGGAACGTACCAGTGACAACATTGGGATCCTGGCGCGCTTCCCTTGCTTCTATGTTGAAAACCCTTCCGCGGCCTTGGTTCAACTCCGGGCAATTTCTTTTGTAATGCCCAAGATCACCACAATTGAAACATCCGGGCCTCTGCCCGTTTCCACCATTGTTTCCAGCTTGATTGTTTCTCTGATTACGATTCATGGCGCCCGCTTGGTTTGCGTTGTTGACCCGAGTTCCATCACCTCCATTGTTCCCTTGAGGGCGATTTCCATTTCCGCCCCGGTTGGTGTTGGTGTTTCTGTTTCCAAATCCTCTCTGGCCTCCCTGGCCAGCAGTGGCCCAACAAGACTCCTTCAGGTGGCCAGTCTTTCCACATGCTTCACAAACCTTCAACCCACAACGGCCAGAATGATGGTGCTGGCAGTCATTACACTTGGGCTGGGTGCCCATGTATCCCTTTCCTTTCTTCCTACTACCAGCTGTATCCTGTGCTGGTGCGTTTTGCTCTCCTTTCTTAACCACCACCCCGGTGCCCTGCTTGAAGTTTGAAAACTTCCTCTTGTTTCCTCCAGATGACTCCACATGAGTCTCCTTCTTCTTTGGCTCCACTTCATCAAACTTGTTCAAACGAATTGCCTCCTCTGTGAGAGCCACGCTCAGATCAATGGCTTCAGTGATAGTCGCAGGTTTGGAGGAGGTCACCATACTTATGATTTGAGGAGCTAGTCCCCAAATGAAGCGTTCAATTCTCTTGAACTCAGGTGTGACCATGTAGGGTACCACATGCGACAAGTCGTGGAACCTCTGAACATACTCTGCTATCTTTGGGCCTTCCATTTTCAAATGCCATAACTCGGTCTCCAATCTCTGGATTTCAGCGCGAGAACAGTACTTTTTGCGCATGAGTTCTTTCAATTCGGTCCAGGTCAGCGCGTAAGCAGCAGCTTCGCCAAGTGTCTGCACTTGCAAGTTCCACCAGGATAGGGCTCCATCCAAAAATAGCCCAGAGATGTAAGTGACTTGCTGATCCAATGCGCATTTGCTCATGCGAAGAACGAATTCTGTTTTCTCAGCCCAACGGACAAAAGCGACAGCACCTCCTGTGCCATCAAAGTTTACGGGCTTGCAGTCCAAGAACTGTTTGTAGGTGCACGCATGAGGTGGATTGTTGTTGCCAGTGTTGCCAGAGTTGCTTCCACTCATTCCTCCTTGAGAGGCAGCATATTGAGCAATGGCAGCAGCAATGACTTGCTGTAGTTCGGCCTGGGTTGTAGGCATTTGCTGTTGTTGACGTCTTGGCGGCATCTTCTAAGGATGTGTTTACGTTGGTCAGGCCATAGTAAAGCGTACGTATATAGTAATAGTAATAGCACATAACATCTCATGTTATCAATACTTCACAAATACTAATCACACAACATCCCATGTCACAAATATTATACACACCACATCCCATGTCATAAAAATATACACACAACATCCCATGTCATAATAATGTAAATAAGCAATCAAGCGAATCAAATATGATGAGAATACTACGATTGCCATATATATCGAGACCACAACGTAAGTGTATTAGTACATCACTGTGTCATACAATCATCAATCAACTAGGGGCTACATCACCCCTGTCCAAAAGCTATATCAAATCAGTGTCAAATACATCAAGTATGTGTCAAAAGTCAGTATCATCATGTAGTCTCCAAAATGCTATGCAACCAAAAGCAATCGCGGTCCTCTCACCAACGTCTACACAAGCAGTACTGATGAGCTCTATATAGATGGCGGTGGAGGAGGGGGAAAGTAAGTGTAAAGCAAGCGACGTAACTGGAGCCAGTCCTCCTCCATAGCTTGCTGAGTACGGATAACAGAAGCAATCTGCTGCTCCAGTGTAAAGAGGCGAGCAGCATAATCTGGGGGTAATGATCGACATGGCTGAAGAGGAGAGTGTGTCTGACCATGGCATGAACATGGTGGCAGCCGAGCTCTCTCAAGCTCCTGGAGACGCTGCGTGTGTGACTCGTGCTGAAAAACGACGGACATCAAAACGTCCTCTATAGTGTGTCCTACATGAAATGAATGGTAAGGATCAGTAGGTGGCATAGCTGGTGGTGTCGACCATAGGAATGGCGCACCGGTGGGGTCAAACGGTGCCACATGGATCGGTGAAATAGAGGATGGAACAGATGACATCTGGGGCATGAAGGGAATAGACATCGGTACGTGCCCAAAAGGATGGGCTGAAGAACCCTCTCCAGGCCTCGCTGGAGGTACAATCTGAGGAACCTGAAAAGTGAAGTCAACATGTCGTGTAACAGGGATCTGAGGGGGCAAAGATGGAACGTCCTCATCAGCAGGTATCCAACCGTGCTGTGCATGCTCATCCGGTGGATCCATGTGGTCTGCAAACAGTGCGTGCTCAGGCTCAAGTGGAACGGGATCAAATGGGGGAGCAACAATAGGATCAACTGGTGCAATGTGCTCAACAGGTATATCAACAATAGGTGGGGGAACAACAGGATCGACAGCAACAACATGATCACCCTCTAGATGATCATCGACAGGCGGGTCAGCTAGAACAGGCTCAACTGGGATGCCAGCATGTACGGGGTCATGCTCGGGCATAGGGTCTAGAGCAGCTGCCTGCTCAGGAGCCAAGGCAGGCTCAGGGTCATTAAAAGCTATCTCGAAATCAAACTCGGGATCAATAGGATCAACTTGATCAGCGGGATCCTCCATGGGCTGGTCCATCGGGATAAACTCAATATCATGATCCGGGTCGAATCCCGGAGGAAAGATGGGATCAGAATCCTTTATGTCATCATGGTCAAATGCAAAGCTAGGAACAGGTGCGGCAGAGGATGCCTGGTCAGGATCCGAATCGTGTGCAAAGTGTTGTGCGCTCACCTCGTGAGAAGGTGCGGATGCCACAGACTCAAAGGAGTCTGGGACCGGTGAATGTGCGGGTGAATCCTCGGCAGGGGCATCAGCGATCATCAGAAGATCGCCAGCAGGAAGTAGGGCTGCGTCCGGGATCTCATCCTCGATAGGCTCATCCTCAAACAGATCGATATCGCCGTCAGCCTCGGCGTCAAGTAGTAAGTCATATGCGGGATAAACGGCTAAAGGTATAGGAGCCAGAATCACTACTAGAGGGAGGTACTCAGCAGGAGGGCTGGAAATCGTCGTCGTCCGTGCTGGTAGAATCAGATGTATACACCTCATGCTCCGAAGATGGGAGGTCATCAGATACGATAGGTCTGGGTCCGGTGGTGTCCGAATCACCAGTACCGGCTGAGTCCATGAGTCTGTAACATAGACATAAGTATGCACAAATAATCAGTCATACAATCAAATAATCACATAAGTTACCAAGTAAGATATTACATAATTCTCCTAGTCCCACTAGCCTCCCAGCCTCCCAGACTGCTCTTCCTAGTCCCACTAGCCAATTCTCCCAGCCTTCCAGACTGACTCCCTAGTCCCACTAGCCAATTCTCTCAGCCTCCCAGACTGACTCCCTAGTCCCACTAGCCAATTCTCCCAGCCCCCCAGACTGACTCCCTAGTCCCACTAGACAACTACCTCGACCTATTAGATCGAGCCTCGGCCTCCCAGACCGAGCCTCAGCCTCCCAGACTGAGCCTAAAAATAATAAATAAAATGTGCTCAACATTTGTTTATAAAAAGATTTTGGATCTGGACTTAAGTGGTATGCAGTAAAAATGTTTTCGTGAGAGCCCTAGTGATCATAGTCTAGACTCGAGAAGGAATCCTAGTTCGCTATGATCAGAGCTCTGATACCAAGCTGTCACACCCTGGCTTTGCGGAAGCGTGGCTAATTTGGTGTGACTTCTTAATACCATAGCTTAATCATAACAAAGCTATATGAATTTAAAAATATGCAAGAATCATCCATTAAGTTTTAAAAACCAAATACAGTATCATTGTTTAAAACGGGATCACGCCCTAACAACCATAACCTTGTTCAACAAACATTACAACTTAAACATAAACACAGTTTAAGGACTGTGACTTGTCCAGGAAAGAGTCACATTCCCTAAACCCCGGATGATCTTGGGAACTAGTGCAGCGGGAAAACGTGCCATACCGTGCCAGATCTTTTAATTCCCTGAAATACATGTAAGTTGAAAAATCAACAATAATGTTGAGCGAGTTCATGTGTAAGTGAGTAAGTAAACCTTTGTATTTATCAAAAATCCTGGTATGTAGCAAATAAGGAAAAAGAGATCACCAATGGTTTGCAAGGCCATTGATATGTGTGAAATGCAAGTAGGAAGGCTCAAACCTAGCAGATTTATGCGTCGGGTACAAAGTCATCCCAAGGTCCGTTATGCTGGGCATGGGACTGGGCTCGCTACACCCAAATAGATCTACCGCTCCTGCCCCTCGGTCCTACCCTGAGGACTAATGACCTCAAGTTTCCGCCTACCCATTCACATGATCTAAGTAACAAACCTCCTTACGCTAACCATACCATGTATAAACTTATTTATAGTCATAGTAACATGTATTTCACCCCCGCAGTTTAGAAAACTGAAATCAGTTAAGAGAAAAGGGGGACATGAACTCACAGTTGGTGCGTCTCTACCAAGTGCTCCAAATCAGGCAGCTGTGCAACGACCTACATGTGCTAACTCTATTAGACAGACGGCCGTGCCTTAGCTTTATAGTTTAAGTTTTTGGGAAATAGTTAGACAACTATTTCGGGTTTACTTTTCGTATATACCTTGTAGTTAATCTCCTTCCCAAGGATGGGGGATTTAATACATGTGCGTTCGAATTATATCATTAAGTCTCACTTAATATATATTTATTTCTAATTCCAAAATATAAATATTTTTCCCAAAAATATTATATTTTCATTTCACATAATTTTCCTCAAAATAATACGTTGATAAAATACGCGTTCATAATTATTTCCGTAAAATGCGTAAGTTACGTTTTAACGATCGGGTGGTAATAATAATAATTACCGGTGTAACTTATATGTTTATTGTGTAAGCGTTCGTATTATTTTGGATTCGTTAAAGTTCGAAAATATTATTTTTACTCTAAAAATAATATTTATGTATTTTCACAAAATAATCATAAACGATGTTGTGAAAATATATTTACCAAATATATATATTTATCACGTTTAGTTTTTGTGAAAATCCCACCTCCGAATATTTAGTAAATAAAGTCACGGCGGAATTTATATTTCGAAAACATGTCGAAAAGATATTTCTAACACTTATAGTGAAAATAATGCTAAGTGTTATGTTTTTAGAAAAATTTCGCCAGAGTTTCCTCTGTAACTGGAGGTGGCCACGCTTTCAAGCGTATCATTTTCTTTTACAAAATCAATTTCAACAACTTCTTTATTCAATCAAACAATTTCCGACACAACAAGCTAGTCGACAAGTATGTAAATCGCATAATCACATGAACTTGTAGTTTTTCTAAATTTTATAGCGTACGTCTCCTTACATTTAGTGGATCTTCATATGAAGTAATTCGATCTCGTAAAAACCTTGTTTTTAGAGTAACTCCGTCTTTACAACTTCCCGTCATTTTTTACAAAGATTGTTATTTTGTTGAAACTTTTCATTTCACAAGTGTTTACACACTTGTGGTTTATAAAAATCATGCTTGTTAGTGTAAGACCCATTTTTAGAAAAACATGATTTCTTTGGCGCTTGGTCCTTTGAAAATCATGCTTGCTAGTTTTAAACACTATTTTACAAGTAAAAATACTTTTACACAAGTTCATGATTCGCGTGTGGTAGAGTTTCACCCTTTAACCCCTGTTCTATTCAAAACAACCTTATGTCATGATTCGTGATCATGACCAAACCGGGTTAAATGATGATCCGAGCTACCACAACATAGATCGGGTCTAAATAATCACAAATTTCAATTACTACAACATTTACACAACTAGTGAGCTTTTAACCATCATTTTTCATGTTTTTAGTAGACTTTAATGCACCATTTTGTAAGATTTCGAGTTTTAATCATTGCACCACATATTAACCACTTTAGATTAGTTCAAGATAGGGATTTAAACATTATACCACTAGCTCAAGGCTAGGGAAGAATCTACGCGCAAACGAGGTGGATAAAAGCTAGAGAAAGAGGTCCTTCGAGCTCCGAGTGCACCAAGCTTCCTAATACGTGAACCTTGAAGCTTGTATGATCTTGGAATGAGGAGATGAGAACTCAAAAATGGTGGGATGGCCAAGGGGGTGTTCGGCCGTGATATGTAGAGAGGGAAAGAGAGAGAGTTTGGTGGGTGTTGGATGGTGATTAATCTCATGTGCATCATAGGGTACTTATAGACAATTTAGAGTTTATAAACCAATGGGTTATGTGTCTTGTAGTTATTAGACACAAGTTATTATAATAATAAAAAATGGTACATGTCTAGTTACATGGTGACCGATCGACCCAAGGGGGGGGTAAGCTAGTCGATTTCTAACTATTGGTTGGTTACTTAGTTAAGTTAATAGGTTAGTTAAGCACTTAACTCGGTTAGTGGTGTGTTATGTTTTATGGCGGGTGTTAGGGTGTTCAGGGACTCTAACTGGCTCAGAAAAAGATCAATAATGTTAATGTCAATATTTTTATGTTCCGGGTATAGTCCGGTTGTTCGGTTGGATAGTAATCCATTAAAGCGCTTAACAAAGCTTTTAAGTGTCGTTAATACCATTTTTAGTGACACAACTTATTCCTCAAAGTGTCAGGAATATTTTCCTCATGTTTTGGCACTTTATTAGTTAGCCAGAAGCTAGTATGTTAATAAAAGTGCTATGTTTCGTGCTTAGAGTACGTTTTAGGCACATCCAGTCATTATATCTTATTCCTAGAGACGCGGTTCTACAACCCTTGTATCCCTACAGTCACTATGGGTGTAGTAAAATATTTCTGGCTCATACAGGCCCTTAGAGGCAGTGTCTGCCTGATGCTGGCTTTGTCAGCATGTTCAATAGGTTATCCGTTCAAATGCTACTTTGCTTTTGTGCATCATGTTTGTCACTAAGGTTCAACGTGTAAATAATGTAGTGACGGAAATCAAAGTATGATGCAGGAATATACAAGTACTAGAAATCAAGTAGTAGTTCATCAGCAATTTCAGTTAAGCACAGTAATTAGGCAGTAATTAATAATTAATTAAATCGTACGGATACCTGGTTTAGTGAGGGTTGTCACAATCAACGCATGATATATTCAACTAGATTGTCAAACCAATCTCTTTAACTTAGATCAACGAATGATCTATTTAACTAAACTACCCACGGGGAATATTTAATTAAACTACCCACGGGGAATATTTAACTACATCGATGTAGGATGTCTTTAACTAGATTGTCGAACCAATCTCTTCAACTATATCGACGCATATTGTCCTTAAACTTTGGAATAGTACTTTATAATCCAAGGGTCTGAACTACAACGTAGAAGTCCATTAAGGATTTAAGATAGTACCTTTTTTGAAAATCCTACTACAAATCCCTCATATGAAGGTATGAAAGATTCTATGAGGATTTGGATAGCGAATATCAAGAGTATACAGAAACACAAAATGCATATATGGAAAGACAAGATGTATAAACACATAGTCACATAACCACAAAATTGTTTATCTAGATCTCAAATTTGTTAATTTGTTTTGTTGATTACGTACATGAATTTAAAGCACACTGGAATCCATTTCATGGATTTCATTCGGTACTTTAAACATTAGCAAGAATCTAACTATGAAGTTAGAAAGATCTCCTATAAATTCGATTTCGTTTTCAAGAAAACGCAATTTTCGAATTAAGGTACAATAATTTTTGAATATACGGAAATATCCTTAGGTACCCTATTAAGAATTTATAGTGGTACTTTGGGTATTCGCAGGAAACACAAGAGATGATAAAATGGAAAAAAAATTACGGGGTAGTCTGTTCTTCAAGGAATACGGTCCCTTGATTGTCGGTATTGAAGAGGATACGTTGTTTATACATAACATCACATTTGAACATTGCAATGTAAAATAAAAGAGATTTATTTATAAACAACAACAACTGTTTCATGGACCTCGACTACAAAAGAAAATAATACATAAGGTTTGATTATCTCTAAACAACATTGTCTTCTAGTTGGTCCGATGCTCATCCTTGCGCTGGATTCGCATTAGCAATCTTTGGGCAATTTCTCCGGAAATGGCACATTTCGTCACAGTTGAAGCAAGGACCTAGTGGAAGACGAGCTTCAGCAGGATTTACTTGAGGTTGGTTTGGACCACCTTGGTTTGGGGTAAATCGACAAGCTTTTGCCAGGTGACCGAGTCGCCCACACGATGCACATAAACGACACTGTAAGTGAGCTAAGTGGTGTGCATTACATCTGTCGCATATCGGTGCAATACCGGCATAAGGTTTCTTTGCAGGAGGTTGAGTTGGTTGGTTGCGGGTGTTTTGGTTGGGTTGAGCAGCAATTGCAAAATTCTGCGAAGCCTTACGCTTCTTAGACTTCTCAGTGGATCCAGTCTGTTCATCCATGGTCTTTGATTCCTCGATTGGCTTGTTGTCACCCTTTCCGAAAAAGTTTATGCTTTCTGATCTGCGATTCAGTCAAGGTTGCAGATAGCTCAATGGCCTGACGGAGTGTGGTAGGGTTACTACCAGTGACAATGTCTTGTACCGAGTCAGGCAGGCCGTCGATGTACCTTTCGATAGCCTTGTTGAGTGGGGCGACCATAGTCGGGCAAAGTAGACTCAACTCCTCAAACCTATCAGTATATGCCCTGTGTTCGCCATTATCTTGTTTCAAATCATCAAACTCCTTCTCCAACGCTCGTTGTTCATGACGAGGACAAAACTCCCTCATCATAAGAGCTCTCAGTTCAGCCCATGTCTGTGCTAGAGCAACATCTGCACCACGGTTTCTCATTACCCCATTCCACCATGTAAGAGCCCTCTTCTGAAACACACTCGAAGAAAACTCGACCTTGCGATTATCCGGACACTGCACGTGGCGAAAAGTATTCTCGATGCTCTCGAACCATTGAAGAAGCCCAGTTGCTCCCTCAGAACCACTAAACTTGAGTGGTTTAGCCGAGTTAAAGTTCTTGAAATTGCATGTACCATTGTTGTTGTTGTTGGCTTGGTTCCATTGAGCAAAGAGATTTGGGAATTGAGCAGCCATCTGCTGCGCAATAATTTCTGCCAGCTCGGCAGTTGCTATCTGGTGTTCGCGTCGAGGAGGCATTCTAAAAGAGGAAAACATGAAAGGAAACAAATAAAATGGTATTGGGTAAGAATAAGATGTTACAATCACCGACCGTAATCACGGTTGATGGTCATTTGTTTGAATCATGAATCAAACAAACAACACCAAGGCTGAATCAAAGTAAATAGATCCTCATAGTGTATCGCGAAGACATGCTCGCCTATAAGTGGACACTCACCCCAAGAGTTCCTAGGTAAGAGTGACTGGTCCGATTATGTGGATTTGTACGAACACTCTAACCTTAGACAGAAAACCCAGGTACAGGCATTCACTCTTCCAGTTCGCACGTATTCAGACTATTTAGGACCCAAAACTTTGACGAGAGTTTTGAAAATTCAAAGGGGTTCAAAAACTTATAACAGAGGGTTCAAAACCTTATAACAGAGGGTTCAAAACCTAGTAATCAATCATCCTAGAACAGATGATTGGTTTTCAAAGTGGTTTTGAAATTTATGCTCTTGTTGTGGTCGTCGCCTAAGGATAGGTGACGGTATTGTTTTATGACTAAACGCAAGTGAACTCGCGTTAGGGTCCTAGGAAGGTTATAGACTAGGTCAAAGCATTACTAATAACCTAATTCCCTATAACCATTGGCTCTGATACCAACTTTTCTGTCACACCCCGACCACGTAGAATATACAAAACGTGGCGGAAACGTCGGGGAGTGTTGTAACAGAATCAATTGTTTCAAATCCATGGCAAATGAAGTTTCGTTTTATTAATCAAATATGAAAGTATACATTGTTTAAACAAGAACCAAAGAGTACATAACACAAATTAACTAGTTCTTGTCTCGTTTTAAGTCACTAAGGCACAGGTCCGCCTAAGTATGTCTTGATAAGTCCTATGCATCATTTCCTGAAAACACATGTGAAAATAGGTACGTCTGCATAAAAATGCCTGTGAGATACATTGGTTTTATGAAAACGGAATTCATGACTTATGTTTGAGAAAATGTTTGGTCATGAACCTTGTAATTTGCTTTATCTTGTAAATCATTTGAAAAACGATAAAATCAGATGATATGTATAAATAAGAAGACACTGTATGGTTAAACGGATAACCATGTAAAATGTGTTTGTATAAGACAAGTCGTTTGTAAAACAATGTCTCGTAAAAAGTGTGTTATTTGTATAAAGTGTCATATGTCTCAAATTGAAATGATTCAAATAACGCTACGATATGTAATACCATACAAACACTTATATATAGGAAGTACCAGCGGCGTATCCACCATGCTTGTATCATATTACACACGCCTCGTTACTTAATCACTTACCCAAACCATCCACCATGTAAGATTGTTCTTGTATAACTCAATTGTTTATTGTGTAAACCATGTCAAATGTCTATGTTCAATGTAAATCACCAAATGTGTATGTCAATGTCAACGTGTTTGTGTTCAATGTAAATCATCTAATGTGTATACCAAAATGTATCATGTATGGTAAGCGAAATGTATCAACTTAAACCATATGTAAAATGCACAAAACAAGTCGTTGAAGTAAAACGTGGTTTAAATCAACGTTATGTTCTGTGGAAAAATGCATGCTCTATTGATATTAACATTTATGCGGTATTGTGAAATATGCATACATCCAAGCCTTGAGACTGTGGCGATAAACCCTTAAACAAATTAAAGGTTTATCTAAGTTATGTATATTGAATTCGGTCATTCCTTACAATCCTATCAAACCCAGGACTTCAGGATCGGGAGTTGTCAATTCCTATGGTACCACTACCTACTAACGAACGGCGTAGCTAATGTTAATGAATGTATTGTTCCATGTTAAAAAAACCAAATGTCATAACAAAATGAAGGCATGTGATGTAAACAATTGTACTAAGTATGCTATGTAAACATACGAAGCAGAAATGTTCATGTAAATCAATGTGCCCATATGCTGAGTAAACATATGCAGCAGAAATGTTCATGTAAATCAATGTGTCCATATGCTGAGTAAACATATGCAACAGAAATGTTCATGTAAATCAATGTGTTCATATGCTGAGTAAACATATGCAACAGAAATGTTCATGTAAATCAATGTGTCCATATGCTGAGTAAACATATGCAACAGAAATGTTCATGTAAATCAATGCACTAAGTACGCACACAATGGGCATACATAGCATAAAATGTAATGAAATCGTGTACTATAAATTACTAACAACATAGCAGGCATATGATGTGAAAACATGGAAAGCATGAATGTAACAGATAGGCACATGTGTTTCACCCCAAAACAGTTTGGAAAACAGTAAAAGATGGGGTTCTATGTACTCACCTGAGATTGCTTTGGAGTTCTTGTGTAATAAACAAACAATGCTAGATCACGGAATATCAAACGGCACCTAATAGGTAGCTATGTTAATATACCGGACCAAAATCGGAAGGATCGGATAGTATGCGGGTTCGTAAACCAAACGAGTGTGGAAACTCGTGTAACATGGCTTAACAAAGCATACATACTAAAATGAAACTAAACCTAAGTGCCTACGGCCCATCACGACCCGTTTAGGTAGCTTATGCTACTCTAACGCGTCGTTCGCGTAGAACGCGTTCGGAACGCCTAACATCGTGACCACAAGGTATAACCTCGGAAGGTTATAGCTATGGTCGCCTAATGTGTTTGGTCGGATCCTAATGATCGACCAAATGGGTCGGGTTTGAAAGTATAAGCGATGGTTTAGATCGCTTACCTTACGACCCTATGTAAGCACTAAACTAAAAGTGACGAGCTAAGCATGTTAGAACATGCTTAACTAAGTTTAGAAAACAGGTTTGGCATCAAAGCAAATGGCTTTGATGCTCATGAGTAGTTTGGTTACAAAATATGCAAGAATGCACATTTTGGCCGAAACTACGACTCGTCACTGAGCCTAGATAACGTGGTAATCAGTAGGTATAGTCACTACGGACTATAACCATCGTGATCACGCTCACGTTATGAAGTTCCATGAACTTCGGGTTGACCATAGGCTGGTCAATGCAGAAAGTCAACAAAACGTTGACTTTCGGACTCGAAAAGCGAATAAAAGAGCGAAAGAATACTTACGGAGGGTCCCCGAATGCTAATCTAGATTAAAATGGCTCAGGTATGAAACAAAGGTTCCAACTTAGAGCTCTTGATCAGATTGTGTGGGTTTTTGCAAGAATGGGGGTGGGGTATTTAAGTATTTCCCGAACCGTTAGGATCGTTTCTTGAAAAACGTGATTGAACCTTGCGCGTACACTTGTCGTAAACTTGTGGTTACTGAAAATACCCCTTAGTGAGCTGAAAGGGCAAGTTTAAAACATGTGGTTGTGGTTAAACCAGCTGAAATTTGCTGACTAGCTGATCTTATCTGTTCTGGGAGTCTGACGCGCCGCGCGTAAGGATTTGGGAAATCCTTACGCGCCCCGCCTGAGGGTCATAGATCAGAATTTTCAGTTTTAGTCCCCGCACTTCAGAAACATGCAATTTGGCCCATTTTTGGCACTTTTAAGCCCCGTTAACCTCATTTCAAGGCTCTAAGATGAAGTTAAAGTGTAGGGGACTTGAAATATGCTCAAAAATATTCCGGATGTCGGTTCGTTTGGCCGTACGATCGCGATGTTCGCTTAATTACGACGGAATGCGCATAAGCGCGAAAGACGATTCAAATGACGCGGCGAATGGATTTTTCTCATGCCAAACACTAAGGCATAATATTAGGATGCTTACACAAATTTTTGGATGTCCGGATGTATTCAGAACGTAAGTTATGCGCGAAAGTGCAAACTTGTGAACTTTTTGACACTTTTAGTCCCTGAATGACCCAAAAGTTTATTTTAGCATACCAAACCCCTCAAAGCCTATTTCTAAGCTATGTAAAGGATGTTTATGGTATGTTTAACTTATGGACATGTTCCGGAATGTTCGTTACAGTTCAAATTGGCATACTTTCGCAGTTTGTCAAGTTTAGTCCCTGTAAGCGAATTAACTTGTTTTTGCCATACTAAAGCCTCCAAAACTTATTTCTAAGTTATGTAAGGGTTATTTAAGGTATGTTAAGTATATGTTGATGTTCCGGAGTATTTTTCGCATTAAACTGAGTACGTTTAATGCACCAGTTTGCGTATAATTCTCCAGAAAGCGATTTAGAGCTTGAAATCGAACAAGAGTTGATATGTGCAAACGATACACATATTTATATATGTCCAAAGTATGAAATACAATATTTCATTGGTTTGGCGTTTGTTTGATGGTTGAAGTGACACAGGTGTCACACTTTAACAGGCAATTTCAACAATTCACAAAACTTATTATCTACAAAAGACTTATCTGCTCTAGAATCAAACAACACTCTTGCATAAACATCATTAATTAGGAAGGTACCTGTTATCATGTTGTCGTTCTGGATAGCCTCCTGTGCGTTCATTTGAAAGACCCTGGCATTGGTCTTTTTCCCTTCCTCCGACTTCTTCGCAAACTTCGGGCAATTTGTCTTAATGTGCCCTTTTTCGTTGCAATTGTAGCACGTTGCGTCCTTCAGCTTCTTGCATTCTAGAGTCTTGTGTTCACTTGACTTACAAATCCCACATGCCCTTGGCTGTGACTAGGATTTTGACTCATATCTGCATTTCCCAAAGTGATGCTTCTTGCAGATTTTACACTTGGGCTTATTGCCCGACTGTTGACCCTCATTCTTAGACCCAGAACTCTTTTTATGGTCAGAATTTGCCTTGTGTTTCTTATCCGAACGCCGTGAGTTGTCATCCTCACGTTTACTCTTTTCAGCATCTGAGTTCCTCAGCGATCTTTGCCTGACCGCGTCCAATGTGAGGGACAAAGATATATCAGCTGCAGACCTGAATGTAGCTGGCCGAGAGGCCTTCACACTTGCCTTAATCTCTGGGGCTAATCCCCCAATGAAACAAGCTATTCTTTTGGGTTCCGGGGTCACAAGATAAGGAACCAACCTTGACATTGTATTGAAGCTCGTAAGGTAAGCTTGGCAATCCAGGTTTATCATAACCAATGACAGGAAATCAGACTCAATCTTTTCAACCTCCTGCTGAGGGCAGTAGTTCTCCTTGATGAGAGTAACAAATTGATCCCATGTCATATTGTACAATGGAATCTTCCCGGTAGCTTGAATCAACGACCTCAACCAGGCTAGGGCCTTGACGGGTGGTCCATAGGACAACCCTTAATCATGTTAAAAGACGAATTAATCCTTCACTTAATCACGTAATTATCTTGAATTAGATGACTACGGTTGCTTATGTTTCAGGTGCAGTTCGGGAGCTTAAAGTGGATAAAACACAGCTTTGGACGGTTTGGAGTTGAACGGGTCGCGCGTGGAACAGAAGTTGAAACAAGGCAAAACAATCAGCTTGTCACCGTAAATTACGCTCCCACCTTGGCCATGCTTGCAATGACATATGGCTAGGTTTCACCTTTAAGATTCTTTTTAATATTAAACACAGAACAATCCTAAATTGAGATGTTAATTATGGATCTGAATCTAATTATGGAGCTACCATCTTGGCCCTGTCTTAAGATGACATATGGCTAGGTCTTGTCCTTTTTAGATTTTGCCATTTTATAATAATGGTAGATCTTTTTAATAGGAATGTTATTTTCATTTATTTTATGTTTTATGTTTATGCATATAATTAACAATAAATGAATATGAAAATTAAAGTTAAATCATTCCATTACAAACTTAAACAGTACAAATTTTGCCCTAAACTGGACTTCTAGGAAATAACATGCCCACGCAGGGGCGAAACAAACAAACATACCCACGCAGGGGTCAACAGAAAGACATGCCCACGCAGGGGCAGAATACAAAAAGACAAGCCCACGCAGGGGCTAAGTACAGAAACAAAAGTCCACGCAGGGACTTGATTACAACATAAATAAATAAATAAACAAAGATCTTCAATAATCCCTTCTTTTGGACTTCCCCTTGATTAGGTCTGACAAACCCTTGAAGAAGCCTCGGTTGTTTCTGCGCTCTGCTTGAATATCCCACTAACATTTGTCCAATCTATCGAGAACCTCTTGTTGGCGTTCCGGCGGGATCGGTTGCGGCTGCGGCGACTGCTGATGCAGAGGTTGAGGAGGTAGCGGGTGCTGGTACACATAAGGTGGGCACCTAGTGGTCCAAGGACCACCGTAGGGCCCTTTTGGATGAAGAGCGTTGTAGTCCCACGCTGTTTGATATGGGTCAACCTCCGCATAGTTGTAGTTGGTGTGGGCCTGCTGCTCAAATGGGATGTACGTCACTGAACCGGCATATGCAGGGATTGGATTATCAAAACCCAATGGTGGCACTACAGGCGCAGAGTTTACTTTCGAGACGGGGTTTGATGGTCCCCCATCTACGGGTCTTCTTCTTGGAGTGGCGGGTAGTGACTGCCACTTGATGGTTGAGGGGTGCTGATATGCACACCTCCTCGCACGGACATCCGTGCATTCGATCTTCTTCGCCTCGGTGGTTCCGGAGGCGGCTGCTCAACTGGTGGTGGTGGCGGTGGAGTGACTGCCACAAAACGAGAATCCTCAGAGGGATCCTCTTGTTGCTGCTGTTGCTGCTGGTGGGGAGGTGATGAATGGTAGGAAGGTGTAAAGTACCATTCATACATGGCGAATCTCGCCTGGTAGCTATCCGGACCGCGGTAGGGCGATCCATGAAACGAGGACCCATCAGAGATCTCGATGGGATGGTTTGGGGTCCCGGTTGTTGGTTCGACAGGATATGTGTCCTCGTCCATATCCATGGCGTGATCCCACGGGTTCTTGAATGTAGTTAGCTGGGTTGAACCGGCTCTAAAAAACAGGAGTGCGGTCGCCGAAAGAGTGGTGCGAATTCGATCGCTGAACAGGTATGGATGAAGGTTGGGGGTTGTTGGGCTCATTTTCCGAATGTGGCCCGAAGGAGTGGTGGTAAGACGACGATGAGCTTAGAGAGACGGATCGCCTCCCTGGTTCAATATAAGTCCTCCATGGTTCTTGGGGACTGGTGCTCATGGTGATTGATGGTGTACACCGGTGCGAAGGTCCGGCCTCATGATCATTGCCCGTCACTGGGGCCTTGCCTCACCCTCTTCTGAATCGTGGCAGCATTGTTAAACCTGTCAACATAAACAAAGATAACACAATAATATATATAAAATAAAACACAAAATAAAACAACACAGAATTTGTCTAGACTCGAGGATCGAGGAATGTGCAATTTGTGTAACTGAGATTAAACACAAAAGGCTAGTGTCTAATTCACTCAGTGTTGGCTCTGATACCAACCTGTCACACCCTGATATTTCCACGTATTATCGGTGGGCCCGGTGGGGAGTATCGTGACGTAGTTGATATCATCATAGTCAAACAACACGTATTTAAATGCACAGCGGAAGCAAAAAGATTGATTTATTTCAACCGAATAAAATTGTAATATTAAGTATCACAAGCAGTTGAAACAGATCCACAGGCGGATCAAAATACAGAGGAAACTTTGTTCAACAGACTTCAGGCATCTAAGCTTGCGAGACTTCTATTTGATGCTAGGAGAGACCAGCTTATTACGAGTAGTACCTGCACTTAGCCTTTTTGGGAAAATACGTCAGTTTACAATTGTAAATACAATTTAACTGACTCATTTTGAAAATGTTTAAAAATTGATTTGAATGAAATGGCACAAAAGATTTTATAACTTGGGATAATTATTTATATATAAACTTGTAAAAGAATCACATGTTTCTTATACGTTCAGTAGCCCGGGCTGAGCACTGGGTTAAAGATTATTTGACACACCACATGGTATAGTCCCGCGGCGGGTTATTTCTGAAACCGGCGGTTATACCTTATTATTTATACATGCACTGACGGGTGTACGCCTACACCCGCGTGCTAAGGTCGTGGACATTTCTTTGAATGATGCCAAGGATATCCGAGATATGGTCATTAACCCCCCAAAGGTCTTAAGCAAACAAAACAATTTAAACGGGTCATTTCAATAATTTAAGCATCATACGATTAAAGATTCAATGCCCGACCAAGCGGTATTTTATATACCGTACCCCAAGCCCGTATAGGGAAAATAAGTTAAAAGTATTTACCTTTGCAAGTAATAATCTCAATAAGCAAGTGCACGTAGCGTTTACCGGGTCTCCTATTCTGGAACGAAGGTTTATAATAACCTATTAGATTCCTAACGGGCCTTTAATTTAGCCTAAGCTTATACCGGTTAGTTTTAAAGAAAGATACGGTTCAAACGCATGAATAAGCGAAAACCGGAATAGAATGTGATTTAGACCCGACAAGCTTGGAGACTTGTATAATATGGGTAAACTAAACACATTCTGGATTCTGAGACAAAAATGATAAGTTCTGACCCGTTTTGGTCAATTTATGCAAACTAGTTACATAAACCGAACCGAACGCGAATAATGTGTAACGGGTAACCATGAGAGTCATATATAGGTTTCTCAAGTTAAAGTGACCAAAATATGTTGTGACATCAGTAAGGTATCTTCTATTATGCCCAAAATTATTTTAAACTCAAACTATGCCCCGTAAGGGCATTTTGGTCATTTTAAAGGTTATAAAAGAGCTTAAGTAGTTGTCTGAGTTACAGGTCTGATTGAATCAGTAAGTATACTTAATTTAACAAGTTATAACAGTAGGGTATCATATTTATGTGAAATTTATCATTTATAATCATACTATGCACCGTAGGGGCATTTTGGTAATTTCACATAAGCCTAAAAGGTCAAAACTGGAAATCTGAGTTTAAAAATTTTGCTTACTGTTAAAATATAAAAATTTACTGAAAATATCAATAGGCATCAAATCTTATATGTTTAAAATTGTTTTAATACATATTATGCGTTAAAAACGCTTAAAAAGGCGATTTGGAGCCATTTCCGGGTTTTTAAAGTAAAAGCTGATATTTGTATTATTCCAGAAGGCTCAAAACATTTTATTTATAATATTAGATCAGTAGCAAAAAGGTTTGGTATCTAAAGGATTTGTAAAACTCATTTTATAGCCCAAAAGGGCAAAACTGGCAATAACCGAATTAAGCTTAGAACCCTATGTTATGCTCAGTCTAAAAATAAATAAAAATCTCCAAAAATTCCCAAAATATTATTTTATATCAGTAGGTAAAAAGTTTGATAACAAAAATTGGGTTTAGATAGGCTATATGCTAATTACGCCATTTAATTACTAAAAAGCTTTTTATTTACGCTAATGAGCATAACTCCTAATCTAGACCTCAAACTGATGTCAAATTTTAGGGACAAGTCTATAAATCAGTAATGAAGGTTTCTATTCTTTTACTTTTTCAAAAATCACGTTTTAAGGTGAAAAGGG
Organism: Helianthus annuus; assembly: GCF_002127325.2. Classification (NCBI taxonomy): domain Eukaryota; kingdom Viridiplantae; phylum Streptophyta; class Magnoliopsida; order Asterales; family Asteraceae; genus Helianthus; species Helianthus annuus. Next base: position 113,618,859 of record NC_035437.2, on the reverse strand, counting down.
CATAATAATCAACATTTAAGCAATTAACGGAAACATGCATATAAATCAGATAACTAATGAACCAAGTTGTATAATCACAGAGGGTTATTCTAACATGAAACCTGGTCGTAATAAGGCTCTAAGGCATTTCTAAACTATGCTTAAACGGGTCAGAACTGAAAGTCAAAGAAGAAGTCAAACTATGCGACTTTCGGTCCCGAACCGAGCCTATACTGGAAATTGTCGGGTTGAACATGTTTAGACATGTTCTTATATTAATTACCAAGTTATGTTAATGATAAAACAGGTTGCATGGCTCCTACATTGCTAATTATGCATTAATTTGAAATTAAGCTTTCTGTTGACTTTTTAAAGTTAACTTTGACCCGACATTTGACCTACATAGAGTGGTAATCAGAGAGTACCCTTTTAAGGGTTTATTACCCACATAATTACCAACTCATAGGTATTTTTAATTCAAGATTTGACTGGACAATTATTGATTAATCTCGAAGTCAAACCTTAGTTATGACGGTTTGACTTTAAGCTAATTAACTAAGCTAAACTGAATTAAAGAAAGTTAAGGACACTTACAAAGGTGCTAAGTATGTTTAGGGAACTTATTAGAAGCAGCTTGAGCTCCAGGAACTTCAGAGAAAGCCTAGGGGTGAGTTTTGAATAAGTAAACAAAATGGTTGCACTCATCCTCCTTATATAGTGATCCTAAGTGTCCAAGATCATGCCAACATAGTCTACAAGTGTTCCCTGATGATCCCCATGTGTCCCTATGCATGAAAATATGTTGGCCACACTCCTGTATTCGAATACCATCCAAATGAGGCGGTGTAACAGGCTGAACAGGCAACTGTCCAATTTCTGCTGCTAGCAACAGTCTTACGGACCGTAAGAAAGAAGCCATGCGGTCCGTAAGCACCTCTTGCGGACCGCAATCTCTTGCCCATGCAGTCCGTAACCGACCTTCATCTAAGATGCCCAGTTGCAAGACTTACGGACCGTAAGCCCTTAGCCGTGTGGTCCGTATCCGCTTTTTAATTATAACCGCCCAGCTCCGCCATCTTACGGACCGTATGGTAATCCCTTTGCGGTCCGTAAGCCTTCATCAGAAGACAAAATCCATGCAAACTTTTAGGCTTGAACATGCATTCTTTTAGAGCTCGAATCTTGAGTCATTATTAGCAGGAGGGGACCATAGGGACAGGTTTTGCAGGTCCTTGCATGTGTTGCTAAGCACATGAGTTTCTCTTGGACTTATTAATGCATGCCTTTAATCAAAGAGAGTTTTCAAATGGGAATTTGTCGTAAGTATCTTGCATAGCCCATTATTTACAAATTTATTTATTTATCATCAGGGATAACCGAATTTGAATCTAAAATCAGATGTTCTTATAATAGATTAAGGTTTGGGATTCGTACATAAGTCGCTCAAAGGTTTAATTAACATGTCGAAAAAATTTTAAATCCTACCATACATCTTTTGATTTGATCCTGGTTCCTGACACGTTTATCTTACATGACACGTGTCTTTATTTTATTGGGTAAGATTTTGCGAGGTGTTACAACAATCTGTTAAAATCAATGTTAAAATGGCAAACAACAACAAATTTGGAAACTAAAACCGGTAACTGTTTCAAGGGAGCTCAATCAATTCCTAATCATCGGGAAGTTGAAATCACATTTCACGATGATGGCGGATGACCTAAGTCACACAAAGGCTTGGGTCCCCCTCTCCAACTGATCGTTAATTGGATGTAAAAGATGTTCCAGGAGGAACTGTTGATCATTAATTGGATGTACAAGATCATCCAGGCACATGATCGGTGACACGAGGCTCCGATACAATGTTCAATCGAGGAGGATATGTTTCCTTAAAGGAAATAAATAGAAAAAAAATATCCGGTGAAGGAATGATGGTGATTAAAGTTGAAAACTTTTACAAGATAAATCATGCACAACGACAGTTGTTCAAGGCTTTGATCTGGTTCAAATGATAGATTCCAACGAAATGTACGTGCATGCAGCACGTCTTGAATCCTGTTAGATAATATTCAAGGCTTATAATTCCCACAAGAAGTTTGAGGCAAACAAAATGAATGTGTAGTGTGCATTTATCCATGGTGTGATTGAAGGAAATGTGCCTGTTCAACAACCATCCGGGTGCGTGGATTCCAAGGTGTGTATTGATCAACCACACACTACTTCTCAAGGAGATAGACAAAGACCTTTGTTGGTGCAAAAGTATGTGGATGACATCATCTTGGACCAACCAATGATGACGTGTACAAGCTTTTCCTACATGCTATCTTGCTAGTTACCAGCAGGACATCAAGACACCGGTCTTTGATACCCAAATGATAATAACTTTGATTGGAATGTCAGTAGTTACTTCATTTATTGTAGCTGTTAAATAGACTTGAAATTCACAACAGGTGGATGTCCGTCTTGGGAGAGCACAAAGCCACATGGCAACGACAAAGCATATGTAGGAATAAGGTTTTGAATTCCTAACCTCTCCTATCTTGGTCTATATTTAAGCTGCTTTATGGATTACTAATATCCTTTACAACACTCCAAGACCAAACACATCGATTTCAAATATTACTTCACATGTGATTTTTTCTCTAAGAAACTCATTGATGTTGTTTAGGTCCACACTGACTACCAACATGCCGACACATTTACCAAATCTTTTAAGCATTTGATAACTCACATTTTGATTAACTAAATTTTGGTAATCGGCATTGAGGTAACATGAGTAATTCAACATCGTGAAATCATTTTCGTAAACATTTTTCTTGAAAAAATCCAAAAAGATTCTTTTAAAATTTCTATGTGTACTTTTTGAATTTTAGGGCGAGTAAATTCAACTTCAAAAATACAAAAACATTGAAAAACGTCAGAAAGGACAAAAACAGGAGAAAAATAAAAATGAGTTTCTTGGCGAGAAAAAGAGAAAATGATAATATATCTGTGGTCTATCGAAACCTCTTGGAACTTAAATTGTTAAAACGATTAGTAGCTTTACTAATGATGTATCAGTAGGCTCACAATCATGTTAAAGTGTGCTGGAGGATATAAACATAATGAACTGAAGACTGTGTGGGAACCGCTCATTAGCATATGGTCTTGGTACCGAAATTTCGTTTGATAGATACTAAGGTTCAGAGATACATGGTTTTGTGTTGTTTATCATCTGGGCTCATAGTTGTTCTTTTACCAACAAAATGGGGACGCAAGTCTAGAACTTCCATGACGTCATACATATGTGTACATGCTGCATATGACCATTGATAACTGATATTCATATCACATTCATCCCCTGAGTAAGTATTTTTTAAATCACGTTAATCATCCTAGAGTCAACTTCATCTCTTTGTCGGTACCGTAGTACTAACATGTTCACAGACTTGCTCTCGTGCCTTGCATACATCCGAAAACCAAGTTCCTCATTAATACGTGATTCTATAACATAGGACTTGTTTTCAATAAAATAAGTGAGTATCTCACATCTTATATGCCAAAACAGATGATAAGCAATTTACTCATCAGTAAGATGAACTCTCGTGCATATCTTGATAAGGGAATGTGTCGTGAGGGGATGAACACTGGTCCAAAAGTATAAATCATACATAAACGTATCCCCAAGTTATGGTTACATCTGCTTGTTGAGTTTATGTGGACAACAATATCAATAATTATTATAGGATACTTATCAAAATGCTAACTAATTGAATAACAAGTGTGTTTTGTAGGACTGTACATTGATATGATTCTCTTACCCTCGAAATTCACAAAAGTATGTATGTATATATTTATTTATTGCTTTCCATCTTTTCATTTGAAAATTTCAAAATACCAAAAAGATTTTAGGTGTGTTTTAATATAAATTCACAAAAGCCAAAAAGATTTTGCTTTTATCTTATTTTTGATGGACCGATGTTGGAATTCGAATCTATCCACATAAAACCTGATTGAAAGCAGGCAAACAATCGCATCTTAATAGTGGTCAAAGTTGACAAGTTTTGAAAGTTAAAGGTCTAAACTAAACAATTTTAAAACTTTCAAAGTGTTATCAGTTCGTAGTTGAATGATAGTTGGTCTCATGTGTTTCGTCTTTTAATCTTGTTTGAAATCAATTTTTAGTGAGGTTTTCAGTTGAAAAGTTTCTAAGATAGGCTAAAATCTCAACTTTTGTTTTCGGTACACATTTAGCTTTGTTATATGTGCAGATGTGACATCAAACAAGCTAAACGCTAAGAGAATGTGTTTAAAGATAAGCTATGAGAGTGACAACATGCCATGCATGGAATCAGTGGATCAAAAAGATCAATTTGCAGATGTCCACTCATCAACATCACTAGGATTCAAAGTTCTGAAGATTGAAGATTCACGAGTTACATTCAATAGGCAGTTTGTTGATGCACCTCTTGCTTGCAACCTGAGATAACTTTTGAAGATCCGACAACGTGAAGAATGAACCATCAAGAGCAACATCCAAGGGGGAACTTGTTGATGCACTTTTTGTGTATTTCGCTAGTGATGTTTAGTTCGATACTGATGCCGACGGCGTTCCTCCGTCGTGTGACGCGGAGAATGAGATTCAAGTGATAGGATAGTATAACAAAATGGTTATTCTATAAAGCCAAACTAAAAGCCCAACTAAAGGCCCAAAACCATTTGGGCCATGTCATGGTTTGGATCCTTATGAAGCCATTGTCGTTTGGTATGTTTGTATAAAGCCATTGTCGATTGATCATGTCTGTGTTGTGTATAAATACTCATCCGTGTCATTTGTAATACACAGCTTGTATGAGCTTAGAGAGAGAGAGAGTGTGTAGAGAGAGAGAGAGCGAGAGAGAGAGTATCGGAGTGCTTATTTGTTTGTAATCGATACCTAATATCTTTGTACTATTTTTATTGAGTTATCGTACTAACCTAATATCTTAGTACTATTTGTACAGAGCGTTCGCCCCTTTGATACTTGTAGCGTTCGCCCCTTTAGTACTTGTAGTGTACGCCCCAGTCAATCGTACTCATATGTCCAAAACTACATGTGCCTATATTTTTGTGCCTCAAAAGCTAAAGTGCAAGGAAAAAACAAGCAAGTAATGAAACACAACGTTTTGTTAAAAGTTCGAAAGAAGAACCCATCGTGTTTGTTGAATTCCACATGATCATATGCATGTGCAATAGAGAACTACGGTTACATATCATATGTATATAGGACCCGGGATATGTATATAGGACCCGGGATATGAAACTGTTAAGTAAACTGGATTGATCTTGTTTTGCTCTATACACATAATGACGTTACATGTTTAGCTTACCTTGTCTAAACAAGCATCAACCGATAGAAACTCCATTGATTACATTCTTATTGTGTTTCTTAAGGATTCCTCTTGTGATGTGTCACCATCCTTACAAACCAAATTTGTCAGCGCGAGTCAAAATTACAATTAGTGAAGGGAAAATAGTCTTTAGAATCAAACACAATTGTCACACCCCGATATTTCCACATATTACCGGTGGGCCAGGTGGGGAGTATCATGACGTAGTTGATATCATCATAGTCAAACAACACATATTTAAATGCACAGCGGAAGCAAAAAGATTGATTTATTTCAACCGAATAAAATTGTAATATTAAGTATCACAAGCAGTTGAAACAGATCCACAGGCGGATCAAAATAAAGAGGAAACTTTGTTCAACAGACTTCAGGGATCTAAGCTTGCGAGACTTCTATTTGATGCTAGGAGAGACCAGCCTATTACGAGTAGTACCTGCACTTAGCCTTTTTGGGAAAATACGTTAGTTTACACTGGTAAAGACAATTTAACTGACTCATTTTGAAAATGTTTAAAAATTGATTTGAATGCACATGGCACAAAAGATTTTATAACTTGGGATAATTATTTATATATAAACTTGTAAAAGAATCACATGTTTCTTATACGTTCAGTAGCCCGGGCTGAGCATCGGGTTAAAGATTAATTGACACACCACATGGTATAGTCCTGCGGCAGGTTATTTCCGAAACTGGCGGTTATACCTTATTATTTATACATGCACTGACGGGTGTATGCCTACACCCGCGTGCTAAGGTCATGGTAATTCTTTGAATGATGCCAAGGATATCCGGGACATGGTCATTAACCCCCCAAAGGTTTTAAGCAAACAAAACAATTTAAACGGGTCATTTTAATAATTTAACCATCATACGATTAAAGATTCAATGCCCGACCAAGCGGTATTTTATATACCGTACCCCAAGCCCATATAGGGAAAATAAGTTAAAAGTATTTACCTTTGCAAGTAATAATCTCAATAAGCAAGTGCACGTAGCTTTTACCGGGTCTCCTATTCTGGAACGAAGGTTTATAATAACCTATTAGATTCCTAACGGGCCTTTAATTTAGCCTAAGCTTAGTCCGGTTAGTTTTAAAGAAAGATACGGTTCAAACGCATGAATAAGCGAAAACCAGAATAGAATGTGATTTAGACCCGACAAGCTTGGAGACTTGTATAATATGGGTAAACTAAACACATTCTGGATTTTGAGAAAAAAATGATAAGGTTTGACCCGTTTTGGTCAATTTATGCAAACTAGTTACATAAACCGAACCGAACGCGAATAATGCGTAAAGGGTAACCATGAGAGTCATATACAGGTTTCTCAAGTTAAAATTACTTAAATATGTTGTGACATCAGTAACATATCTTCTATTACGCCCAAAATGATTTTAAACTCAAGCTATGCCCCGTAAGGGCATTTTGGTCATTTTAATGGTTATAAAGAAGCTTAAGAAGTAGTCTGAGTTACAGGTCTAATTGAATTAGTAAGTATACTTAATTTAACAAGTTATAACAGTAGGGTATCATATTTATGTGAAATTTAACAATTATAACCATACTATGCACCGTAGGGGCATTTTGGTAATTTCACATAAGCCTAAAAGGTCAAACTGGAAATCTGAGTTTAAAACTTTTGCTTACTGTTAAAATATAAAAATTTACTAAAAATATCAGTAGGCATCAAACCTTATATGTTTAAAATAGTTTTAATACGTATTATGCGTTAAAAACACTTAAAAAGGCGATTTGGAGCCATTTTCGGGTTTTTAAAAGAAAGCTGGTATTTTTATTATTCCAGAAGGCTCAAAACATTTTCTTTATAATATTAGATCAGTAGCAAAAAGGTTTGGTATCAAAAGGATTTGTAAAACTCATTTTATACCCCAAAAGGGCAAAACCGGCATTAACCGAATTAAGCTTACAACCCTATGTTATGCTCAGCCTAAAAATAAATAAAAATCTCCAAAAATCCCAAAATATTATTTTATATCAGTAGGTAAAAAGTTTGATATCAAAAATTGGGTTTAGTTAGGCTATATGCTAATTACGCCATTTAATTACTAAAAAGCTTTTTATTTACGCTAATGAGCATGACTCCTAATGTAGACCTCAAACTAATGTCAAATTTTAGGGACAAGTCTATAAATCAGTAATGAAGGTTTCTATTCTTTTAATTTTTCAAAAATCACGTTTTAAGGTGAAAAGAGCATAATAGTCAACATTTAAGCAATTAACGGAAACATCCATATAAATCGGATAACTAATTAACCAAGATGTATTGTCACAAAGGGTTATACTAACATGAAACCTGGTCCTAATAAGGCTCTAAGGCATTTCTAAACTATGCTTAAACGGGTCAGAACTGAAAGTCAAAGCAGAAGTCAAACTATGCAACTTTCGGTCCTGAACCGAGCCTATACTGGAAATTGTCGGGTTGAACATGTTTAGACATGTTCTTATATTAATTACCAAGTTATATTAATGATAAAACAGGTTGCATGGCTCCTACATTGCTAACGATGCATTAATTTGAAATTAAGCTTTCTCTTGACTTTTTAAAGTTAACTTTGACCCGACATTTGACCTACTTAGAGTGGTAATCAGAGAGTACCCTTTTAAGGGTTTATTACCCACATAATTACCAACTCATAGGTATTTTTAATTCGAGATTTGAGTGGACAATTGTTGATTGATCTCGAAGTCAAACCTTAATTATGACGGTTTGAGTTTAAGCTAATTAACTAAGCTAAACTGAATTAAAGAAAGTTAAGGACACTTACAAAGGTCCTAAGTATGATTAGGGAACTTAAAAGAAGCAGCTTGAGCTCCAGGAACTTCAGAGAAAGCCTTGAGGTGAGTTTTGAATAAGTAAACAAAATGGTTGCACTCATCCTCCTTATATAGTGATCCCAAGTGTCCAAAATCATGCCAACATAGTCTACAAGTGTTCCCTGTTGATCCCCACGTGTCCCTATGCATGAAAATCTGTTGGCCACACTCCTGTATTCGAATACCATGCAAATGATGTGACACATGTGTCACTTCAATCATCAAACAAATACCAAACCAATGAAATATTGTATTTCATACTTGGGATTTGTAAAAATATGTGTATCGTTTACACATATCAATTCTTGTTTGATTTCAAGCTTCAAATCGCTTTCTGGAAGGTTATACGCGCACTGATGCGTAAATATAACCAATTTAATGCAACAAACACTCTGGAATAGTGACATAGGCTTAGCATACCTTAAATAACCGTTACATAACTTAGAAACGAGTTTTGGAGGGTTTGGTGTGTTGAAATCAAGTTTGTTCGATCGCAGGGACTAATTATGTCAAACTGCGAAACTATACCGATTTGTATAGTAACGAACCTTCCGGAACTTTATCATAAGTTAAATATTCCCTAAATATCCTTTACATAGCATAGAAATAGGCTTTGAGGGGTTCGGTGTGCTAAAATAAACTTTTTGGTAATTCAGGGACTAAAAGCGTCAAAAAGTGCATAAGTTTGCATTTTCGAGCATATCTTACGTTCTGAATACATCCGGACATCCAAAAAATTTATGTAATCATTAAAATATTATGTTTTAGTGATTGGCATGATAAAAATGATAAAAATCCATTCGTCGCGCAATTTGGATCGTTTATCGCGCTTATGCGCATTCCGTCGTAATTACGCGAACATCGCGATCATACGACCAAACGAACCGACATCCAGCATATTTTTGAGCATGTTTCATGTCCACAATGTTTAGGCATCATTTTAGGGCCTTAAAGTTGGCTTGACGGGCCTTAAACATGTCGGAAATGGCTTTAAACACCAATAGGGACTGAAACTGTCATTATGCAAAGTTGTTTCTGAACTGTAACTCCCAGGCGGCCCGTGTAAGGTTTTGTGAATGTTTACGCGGGGCGCGAGAGCCTCCCAGACCTGCAAAACCAGTTTAAACAGCTGTTAACAGCTGTTACACTTACAAAACCCAATTGCAAATGGTTTCCAGCAAACTATGGGCTTGAACTAGTGGCTTTAATGGTTTTCCAAAACACGGGGCACACATGGAGGGCTAGGATCGAAGCTCGTTTCCCGATAAATGATCATAATGGTTCTAGTTTTCCTATAAATACCCCCCACCCTTCACTTGCAAAACCCACACTTGATTTTCTGAGATATCTCTAAGTTGAAGTGCTAATCACTTCGTACCTGAGATTACTTGGAAAATCAAAGCTTACGGGGACCTTTTTTAAGTATTCTTTCGTTCTTTTCATTCGTTTTTATCGTTAAAGTCAAACTGCGTTTGACTTTCTGCTTTAACCAGTTTATGGTCAACGCGAAGTTCGTTAGAACTTCATAACGTGAGCGTAATCACGATGGTCATAGTCCCTAGTGACTATACCTACTGATTACCACGTTATCTAGGCTTAGTGACGAGTCGTAGCTTCGGTCAAAATGCGTATTCTCGCGTATTTTGTAACCAAGCTACTTATAGGTATCAAACCGTTTGTTTGGATACCAAACCTGTTTTCTAACTTTGTTAAACATGTTTCGACATGTTTAGCTCGTCACTTTTAGTTTAGTGCTTGTGTAGAGTCGTAAGTCAAGCGGACTAAACACCCGCTTAGACTTTCGAACACGACCCGTTTGGTCGATCATTAGGATCCGACGAAACATGTTTAGTGACCATAGTTGTATAGGGAATAACCTTCCAAGGTTATACCTTATGGTCACCTAGTTTAAGTAGTTGTATGATAGGTAGTTTATATGCCTTAGGTAAATTACCAAAATTCCCTTTTTATGCATAATTGATATTTAAGCATATGTAACCCAAAGTTTTGTCACTTAACTGATTATACAACATAATTAAACATGTTTAGGCATATAATACTTGTCATAGGACTAGTTAGGTGGTCTGAACGCGTTTTACGCAAACGACGCGTTAAAATAGCGTAAGATACCTTAATGGATCATAATGGGTCGAAAGCACTTAGGATAGGTTTCATTTTAGTATGTAGGCCTTGTTAGACCATATCATATGAGTTCCCACGCTCATTTGGTTTACGAGACCTCATACTATCCGATCTCCCGATTTAAGTCCGGTTTATTTATGTAGTTATCAATATTAGGTGCCGTTTGATTCTGTGCTCCCTCTAGCTTGCTTGGCAGTTGTTCAAGACTCCTAAGCACTCTCAAGTGAGTACATAGTCCCCTCTTTTACTTTTTTCAACTGTTTTGGGGTGTAACATGTGTACCTATTTGTTATTTTCATGATTTCAAAGTATAATTAATTATACATGTTAGTACTTATCTTTTGATAAACTGAATGATTATTTATGGTCTAAACACTGTTTTTTCAAAGATTATAAAATTAATTGTTGGAATAGTACTTATTTTTGTTCGCCAGACCGGTTGGTATTATGATATAGCGCTATAGGATTTGACACCCCATTCCTGTTGTCATGGAATGTCTGAAACCAATTTGTTGCTCCATTAAAATAGGGATTGCCTTTGTGGTATTTCTATAGTCTCAAAGCTGTATTTTGATGCACTAGGTCTGAATGAATTCTTAAATCACATTATTTTTGTATATTAAGTTATACTCCCAAAATTATAGTTTGATATGCTCTCATATGTGATATTGTAAAACCAACATATATTTTGTTAATCATTAAAACATAGTTTGATATGTTATTTCATGATCCAAAGCATAGTTTTAATATGTTATTTTCAAACGAAAACATAGTTTAATATTTTATTTATAAATCCAAGGTACACTTTTAATATGCTACTGAAAATTATTATTTTTAACAACTAAAGTATATTTAATATACTGTTTGTTTAACAATTGGGATTTGGTTAGCGTTTAGATAACGGGACGGGTGTAATGTGATGAAAACATGGTAGATACGCCGCTAGTACTTCTTATATATAAGTGTTTAAATCGCATTACAAACCGTGGCGTTATTTAGTACACTTGGGTTAACGGTTTTGGAACTGATATATATTCTAATATATTATATATTCGACTTTCTTAAATCAAAGTATATTTTTATATATACTATAAACCTTTTAATCAAGATATTGTTTTTCAAACAATATATTTTTATACAAACTTATTCTACTTACTTATTTAATTTCCTATGTATTATTATTTTATATCATCTGATTTATTATAAATGATTTATAAAAGAAAACCTTTTAGAAGGATCCTGACTACTTTTCTTAAACATTTTTCTTTAAACTCATAAGTCATGAATCCAAAATAAAATAAAACTTATGTATCTCACAGGCATTTTTATGCTGACGTACCTATTTTTACACATGTTTCAGGTGCTGCTTTGTGATGACTAATGATATATGCTACACTTAGAATGGACTCGTGCCTTAGCGACTTTAAAACTTGAAAGATAATAGTTGTACTTATTTGATTGTATTAAAACAATGAGTTTCATTTATTCAATAAAACGAAACTATTTAATCCACGGTTGTGAAACAATGATTCTGTTACAACACTCCTCGATGTTTCCGTCACGTTTTGTTGTTTTACGTGGTTAGGGTGTGACAGAAAAGTTGGTATCAGAGCCAATTGTTATAGGGAATTAGGTTATTAGTAATGATTTGACCTAGACTATAACTTCCTAGGACCCTAACACAAGTTATCTTGTGTTTAGTTTTAAAACAATACCGTCACTTATTCTTAGGTGACAACCACAATAAGAACACAAATTTCTATCCCACTTTGAAAACTAATCATCTGTTCTAGGATGATTTATTATATGGTTTTGAACCCTTTAAGTTTTCAAAATCCCATCAAAGTTTGGTCTAAATAATGTGAACACGTGCAAACCGGAAGGGTGGGTGCCTGTACCCTGAGTTTTCTGTCTAAGGCTAGAGTGTTCGTACAAATCCGCAGTATCGGACCAGTCACTCTTACCTGGGAACTCTTGGGGTGAGTGCCCACTTATAGGCGAGCATGTCTTCGCGATACATTATTTTTGACCTATTTACTTTGATTAATCACCGTGTGTCATTTGTTGCTTTGTAGTAACAAACAAATGACCACCATCTTTGCTTTCATCAGATTTGTTTCATCTCATTCTTTTCGTCTAATCCTCTCACTTGTTTTCCTTCCTGTTTCCCTTTTAGAATGTCTCCTCGACGCGAAAATCCTCTCACAAATTCCGAAATGGCAAATATTCTGGCACAACACATGGCTGCCGCACTCCCAAACATTATAGCTCAAATGAACTAAGCCAATAACAACCAGAATGCTCCCTGCAATTTCAAAAGTTTCAATTTAGCTAACCCCCTCAAGTTTAGCAGTTCTCAAGGTGCAACTGGGCTCCTACAGTGGTTCGAAAGCATTGAGAGTACGTTCCGTCACGTTTAGTGCCCTTAAAATCGGAAAGTCGAGTTTGCATCCAGTGTATTTCAGAAGAGGGCTCTCACATGGTGGAACGGAATTATGAGGGACCGTGGTGCTGAGGTCGCATTAGCACAAACTTGGGCTGAGCTTAGGGCTCTTATGATGAGGGAGTTTTGTCCTCGTCATGAATTGAGGGCTATGAGGAATTGAGCCTGCTATGTCCTGCTATGATTATACCTATGGATAAGGCGATTGAGAAACATATTGATGGTCTTCCTGACCTAGTTCAGGATATTGTTACTGACAGCAACCCTACTACTGTCAGACAAGCCATTGAATTGTCTGCCACCTTACCTGAATCCCACATCAGGAAGAAAAAAGCTTTTTCGAAAAGGCGACCCCAAGACCATCCGACAAGACTGCTCCAGTTGAGCCGAAGGAAAAGCAGGTTGAAGGATCCAAGAAGAAGAAGCGTAAGGCTTCTCAAAACTACACCATCACTACTCAAGAGAAACAGGTTGCACCAAACCAGCCAGCACAACCTCGCAAAAGGCAAAACTATGTTGGTACTACACCTTTGTGCAACAAGTGCAACCGTCATCATCTGGAGCAGGAGCAGTGTCACAAATGTACCCACTGTGGGCGGTTGGGACATTTGATCAATGTCTGCCATTATGCAAATCAAGCTGCTGCAAACCCTACTGCTGTTCAAGCACGGTTCCCACCGGGGTCATGTTATAACTGTGGTGACCTTACTCACTACAGAAACAATTGCCCAAGACTTGGTAACGTACCTCCAGCACGTGGACGGGCGTTTAACATCAATGAGGCAAACATAAACAATGATGCAGCAGTGAACAACTAGTGTTTTGTTAGTTCCTCTGGTTGTTATCTTTTGACATTTAAAGACAAGTCAGTTGTTATATAAATAAAAAAATTCGTCGTTTTTATTTTTAAAACTGATGCAATTGTATGAATGTTTGATGCAACCTTATGATGTCATCACAAAGACAAACTACTCGTGTGGTTTTGTCATTATTATGATCACTTGTGATCTCCCCAAGAACCTTAAACACTCGTTTCTTTTAAGAAACAAAGCCAAACTCCTGTTGAAGATCCTTCTATCTCCATAGATAGATTCATAATGATTAAAGTGCCAAATGAAATCCACGGATTGGATTTCCTGGTGTGCTTTAATTATCCGTGTTCAAGGATAACAAATTAAAGATCAAGTTAACAAATTATGTGATTATGCGCTTATGTGTTTTCTTATACGTTTTGTGTTTTTATGTGATCCATCCAAAATCCTCGTAGAATCTTCCATATCTCATGTGAGGGATTCATAGTAGGATATCCAAAGGTACTATCTTAAATCCTTAATGGACTTCTACGTTGTAGTAAAGTCCCTTGGGTTTTAAAGTACTATTCTATAATTGGACCCCTTGAGTGGTCTAGTTAAACAGATTGATTTGAAAATCTGGTTAGGAATATCATGTGATGATATAATTGAAAAGATCCCTTAAGTGGTCTATTTAAAAAGATCGTACGATGGTCTAGTTAAGAAGATCATGTGTTGATCTAATTAAAAAGATCGTTCATTGATCTATTTAAAAAGAACCTTTGGTGGTCTAGTCAAGTCACTTCATGTTTATTCAATTGATTTTTCCCCTATGCATTATGAAATGAACTTTGCGGAGTGTGCAAGGAATTACGTAATTATGGAGGCCTACATAATTATGGAATTCAATGCACAGAAACCACATGAAGTTTTGTCATGTGTTAAGACCTATAGTGACAAGAGTAATGATACGGGAGAAGTCTTGGACCTCGACCAATGTCATTTTATCTTACACTTCCCAAATCTGATTTCAAGCACACGTAAGTTTCCTATGATAAGTCTTCATGAGAAGTGTTCTTTCGTCCGTAGTTCAAAAATTCCATGTTTTGTTACTACAAGGACTTCACTTTGAGAGTTGGCAACTTCGATAAGAATCATAACATGGCCCAGAGTTTTACTTAGGGTTCGAGGGATTTGTTCGAAAGCGAAACCATCACAGTTGTCTTCACAAGTTTCCCCTAAAATTAAATTTCGGGACGAAAATTCCTAAAGTAGGGGAGACTGTGATACATGTGTCACTTCAATCATCAAACAAATACCAAACCAATGAAATATTGTATTTCATACTTGGGATTTGTAAAAATATGTGTATCGTTTGCACATATCAATTCTGGTTCGATTTCAAGCTTTAAATCGCTTTCTAGAAGGTTATACGCGCACTGATGCGTAAATATAACCAGTTTAATGCAACAAACACTCCGGAATAGTGACATAGGCTTAACATACCTTAAATAACCTTTACATAACTTAGAAACGAGTTTTGGAGGGTTTGGTATGTTGAAATCAAGTTTGTTCGATCGCAGGGACTAATTATGTCAAACTGCGAAACTATACTGATTTGTATAGTAACGAACCTTCTGGAACTTGATCATAAGTTAAATATGCCCTAAATATCCTTTACATAGCTTAGAAATAGGCTTTGAGGGGGTCGGTGTGCTAAAATAAACTTTTTGGTCATTCAGGGACTAAAAGCGTCAAAAAGTGCATAAGTTTGCATTTTCACGCATATCTTACGTTCTGAATACATCTGGACATCCAAAAAATTTATGTAACTATTAAAATATTATGTTTTAGTGATTGGCATGATAAAAATCCATTCGTCGCGCAATTTGGATCGTTTTTCGCGCTTATGCGCATTCCGTCGTAATTAAGCGAACATCGCGATCATATGACCAAACGAACCGACATCCGGCATATTTTTGAGCATGTCTCATGTCCACAATCTTTAGGCATCATTTTAGGCCCTTTAAGTTGGCTTGACGGGCCTTAAACATGTCGGAAATGGCTTTAAACACCAACAGGGACTCAAACTGTCATTATGCAAACTTGTTTCTGAACTGTAACTCCCAGGCGGACCGTGTAAGGTTTTGTGCATGTTTACACGGGGCGCGAGAGCCTCCTAGACCTGCAAAACCAGTTTAAACAGCTGTTACACTCACAAAACCCAAATGCAAATGGTTTCCAGCAAACTAGAACTAGGGGCTCTAATGGTTTTCCAAAACAAGGGGCACACATGGAGGGCTAGGATCGAAGCTCGTTTCCTGATAAACGATCCTAAGGGTTCTAGTTTTCCTATAAATACCCCCCACCCTTCACTTGCAAAACCCCCACTTGGTTTCCTGAGATATCTCTAAGTTGAAGTGCTAATCACTTCATACCTGAGATTAGTTGGAAAATCAAAGCTTGCGGGGACCTTTTGTAAGTATTCTTTCGTTCTTTTCATTCGTTTTTATCGTTAAAGTCAAACTGCGTTTGACTTTCTGCTTTGACCAGTTTTTGGTCAACGCGAAGTTCGTTTGAACTTCATAACGTGAGTGTAATCACGATGGTCATAGTCCCTAGTGACTATACCTACTGATTACCACGTTATCTATGCTCAGTGACGAGTCGTAGCTTCGGTCAAAATGCGTATTCTCGCGTATTTTGTAACCAAGTTACTTATAGGTATCAAAACCGTTTGTTTTGATGCAAACCTGTTTTCTAACTTTGTTAAACATGTTTCGACATGTTTAGCTCGTCACTTTTAGTTTAGTGATTGTGTAGAGTCATAAGTCAAGCGGACTAAACACCCGCTTAGACTTTCGAACACGACCTGTTTGGTCGATCATTAGGATCCGACCAAACATGTTTAGTGACCATAGTTGTATAGGGAATAACCTTCCGAGGTTATACCTTATGGTCACCTAGTTTATGTAGTTGCAGGAGTTTATATGCCTTAGGTAAATTACCAAAATACCCTTTTTATGCATAATTGATATTTAAGCATATGTAACCCAAACTTTTGTCACTTAACTGATTATGCAACATAATTAAACATGTTTAGGCATATAATACTTGTCATAGCACTAGTTAGACGGTCCGAACGCGTTTTACGCAAACGACGCGTTAAAGTAGCGTAAGCTACCTTAATGGATCATAATGGGTCGAAAGCACTTAGGATAGGTTTCATTTTAGTATGTAGGCCTTGTTAGACCATATCATATGAGTTCCCACGCTCATTTGGTTCCCGAGACCTCATACTATCCGATCTCCCGATTTAGGTCCGGTTTATTTATGTAGTTATCAATATTAGGTGCCGTTTGATTCCGTGCTTCCTCTAGCTTGCTTGGCAATTGTTCAAGACTCCTAAGCACTCTCAAGTGAGTACATAGTCCCCTCTTTTACTGTTTTCAACTATTTTGGGGTGAAACATGTGTACCTATTTGTTATTTTCATGATTTCAAAGTATAATTGATTATACATGTTACTACTTATCTTTTGACAAACTGAATGATTATTTATGGTCTAAACACTGATTTTTCAAAGATTATAAAATTAATTGTTGGAATAGTACTTATTTTTGTTCACCTGACCGGTTGGTAGTATGATATAGCGCTAGAGGATTTGACACCCCATTCCTGTTGTCATGGAATGTCTGAAACCAATTTGTTGCTCCATCCAAATAGGGATTGCCTTTGTGGTATTTCTATAGTCTCAAAGGTGTATTTTAATGCACTAGGTCTGAATGAATTCTTAAATCACATTATTTTTGTATATTAAGTTATATTCCCAAAAGTATAGTTTGATATGCTCTCATATGTGATATTGTACAAACCAACATATATTTTGTTAATCATTAAGACATAGTTTGATATGTTATTTTCATGATCCAAAGCATAGTTTTAATATGTTATTTTCAAACCAAAACATAGTTTAATATGTTATTTATAAATCCAAGGTATACTTTTAATATGCTACTGAAAATTATTATTTTTAACAACTAAAGTATATTTAATATACTATTTGTTTAACAATTGGGATTTGGTTAGCGTTTAGATAACGGGACGGGTGTAATGTGATGAAAACATGGTAGATACGCCGCTGGTACTTCTTATATATAAGTGTTTAAATCGCATTACAAACCGTGGCGTTATTTAGTACACTTGGGTTAACGGTTTTGGAACTGAAATATATTCTAATATATTATTTATTCGACTTTCTTAAATCAAAGTATATTTTTATATATACTATAAACCTTTTTATCAAGATATTGTTTTTCAAACAATATATTTTTATACAAACTTATTCTACTTACTTATTTAATTTCCTATGTATTATTATTTTATATCATCTGATTTATTATAAATGATTTATAAAAGAAAACTTTTTACAAGGATCATGACTACTTTTCTTAAACATTTTTCTTTAAACTCATAAGTCATGAATCCTAAATAAAATAAAACCTATGTATCTCACAGGCATTTTTATGCTGACGTACCTATTTTTACACATGTTTCAGCTGCTGCTTTGTGATGACTGATGATATATGCTACACTTAGGATGGACTCGTGCCTTAGCGACTTTAAAACTTGAAAGATAATAGTTGTACTTATTTGATTTTATTAAAACAATGAGTTCATTTATTCAATAAAACGAAACTATTTAATCCATGGTTGTGAAACAATGATTCTGTTACAACAGTCCTCGACGTTTCCGCCACGTTTTGTTGTTTTACGTGGTTGGGGTGTGACAAATGAGGCGGTGTAACAGGCTGAACAGGTAGCTGTCCAATTTCTGATGCCAGCGACAGTCTTACGGACCGTAAGAAAGAAGCCTTGCGGTCCATAAGCACCTCTTGTGGACCGTAATCTCTTGCCCTTGCGGTCCGTAACCGACCTTCATCTGAGATGGTCAGTTACAAGACTTACGGACCGTAAGCCCTTGGCCTTGCGGTCCGTATCCGCTTTTTAATTATAATCTCACAGCTCCGCCATCTTACAGACCGTATGGTAATCCCTTTGCGGTCCGTATGCCTTCATCAGAAGACAAAATCCATGCAAACTTTTAGGCTTGACCATGCATTATTTTAGAGCTCGAATCTTCAGTCATTATTAGTAGGAGGGGACCACAGGGACAGGTTTTGCAGGTCCTTGCATTTGTTGCTAAGCACATGAGTTTCTCTTGGACTTATTAATGCATGCCTTTAATCAAAGACAGTTTTCAAATGGGAATTTGTCGTAAGTATCTTGCATAGCCCATTATTTACAAATTTATTTATTTATCATCAGGGATAACCGGATTTGAATCTAAAATCAGATGTTCTTATAATAGATTAAGGTTTGGGATTCGTACATAAGTAGCTTAGAGATTTAATTAACATGTCGACAAAATTTTAAATCCTACCATACATCTTTTGATTTGATCCTGGTTCCTGACACGTTTATCTTACATGACACGTGTCTTTATTTTAATGGGTAAGCTTTTACGAGGTGTTACATCCTCACCCCCTTAAATGAAATCTCGACCTCGAGATTTACTAGAACAAATGAGGGTACTTTTTTTTCATGGTGGACTCTATCTCCCACGTATATTCTGGACCTCTGCGGGCATCCCGTTTTACCTTGACAATTGTCACATGCTTCCTTCGAAGCTTCTTTACCTGTCGATCCTCAATCGACAAAGGTTTTTCCACAAATTTCAAGCTCTCATCTATGTGCACATCTGTATGTGGTATGACTAGCGATTCGTCAGCTAGACATTTCTTCAGATTGCAGATATTGAATACATTGTGAATACCACTGAGCTCTTCAGGTAAGTTTAACTTATAAGCCACTGTTCCTATACATTCGATGATCTCGAATGGTCTGATATACCTTGGGCTTAACTTACCTTTCTTACCAAATCGCATCACCCCTTTCCAGGGTGATACCTTAAGCAGAACTTTATCTCCAACCTCAAACTTTAGAGGTTTTCGCCTTTTATCAGCATAACTTTTCTGCCTATCCCTGGTAGCTTTCAGGCGGTCACGAATTTGGACAATGTTGTCTGTCGTTTCAAAGACTATGTCAGGACTTGATAATTGAGCTTCCCCTACTTCTGCCCAACAAATAGGCGTTCTGCATTTCCTACCATATAATGCCTCAAAAGGCGAAGCCTGAATGCTGGTATGGTAGCTATTGTTATAGGAGAACTCGATCGATGGTAGGTGCTTATCCCAACTACCACCTAGATCAATTACACATGCACGAAGCATGTCTTCTAAAGTTTGAATGGTACGCTCACTCTGCCCACCTGTCTGAGGATGGTAAGCCGTACTAAAATTCAAATGCGTGCCTAAAGACTGTTGGAAACTTTTCCAAAAATGAGATGTGTATCTAGTATCCCTGTCAGAGATAATAGATACTGGTACGCCATGAAGGGATACAATCTTATCTACGTACAATTGAGCTAACATGTCGGAGCTATAAGTCTCCTTAATAGGTAGGAAATGTGCTGACTTGGTCAGTCTATCAACTATTACCTAGATAGTATCGTTTCCTTTCTTTGTCTTGGGAAACTTGGTGATGAAATCCATTGTCACCATTTCCGACTTCCAGGTGGGGATTTCAGGCTGTTGTAGTAAACCTGACGACTTTTGATGTTCAGCTTTAACTTGTGCACATGTCAAACATTCAGCTACATAGGCAGCTATAGACTTCTTCAAGCCTATCCACCAATAAGTTGCCTTCAAATCCTGGTACATCTTATCAGCTCAAGGATGAACGAAATATTTGGAACTGTGGGCTTCTTGGAGGATGACATCCCGAAGTCCTCCATAAACTGGAACCCGTATACGTCCATTTAATCTTAGGATTCCGTCCTTGCCGTAGGATAACTGTTCTTCAGTTACTCCTAGCTATTCCTCAGGATAGTCAGCTTCCAAAACAGCTTCTTTCTGTGCAGCTAACAACCTTTCATTCAAACTATTCTTCATCTCAATGCTCTTGGCATTGATTCTTATAGGCTTCACTCTTTCCTTCCTGCTTAAGGCATCGGTGACTATATTTGCCTTTCCTGGGTGGTATCTTATTTTGCAGTCATAATCATTTAAGGTTTCCATTCAACGTCGCTGCCTCATGTTTAAATCCTTTTGGTTAAACAAGCGTTGAAGGCTTTTGTGATCAGAGTAGATTACACACTTAGTTCCATATAAGTAATGCCTCCACAGTTTTAGTGCGAACACAACGGCACCGAATTCCAAATCATGGGTGGTGTAATTCTTCTCATGCACCTTTAACTATCGTGAAGCATAGGCAATGACTTTGCCTTTCTACATTAACACACAACCCATACCGGTGTGTGATGCATCGCAATATACCACAAACTCATCAATCCCATCTGGCAACGTCAATACTGGAGCGTTTCTCAACTTCTGTTTCAAATTATCAAAGGATTCATGTTGCTTAGGCCCCCAGTCAAACTTGCTATTCTTGCGAGTGAGTAAAGTCAGGGGTGCTGCAATTCTTGAGAAGTTTTCAATAAATCGCCTGTAGTATCCTGCCAGTCCTAGGAAGCTGCGAATCTCTGTAGGTGTCTTCGGCTCTTGCCAATTCATAATGCTTCAATCTTAGCGGGATCTACTTGGATACCACGCTCACTAACAACATGTCCAAGGAATTGGATTCACGAAGCCAAAATTCACACTTTGAAAATTTGGCATAGAGCTTTTCTTGATGAAGCAGTTTCAGAATGCAACGGAGATGCTTCTCGTGGTCAGCTTGACTTTTCGAGTAAATGAGAATGTCATCGATGAACACAATGACAAATTTATCTAGATAGGGCTTGCAGACGCAATTCATGAGATCCATGAATGCGGCAGGTGCGTTACTGAGCCCAAATAGCATCACTAAGAACTCATAATGACCATAGCGAGTCCTAAACGCAGTCTTGTGTACATCTTCACCTTTGACCTTCAATTGATGACAGCCTGACCTCAAATCAATCTTGGAAAAGTAACTTGCCCCTTGCAATTGATCGAACAGATCGTCGATCCTGGGCAAAGGATACCTGTTCTTGATAGTGACCTTATTAAGCTCACGGTAATCGATGCATAAACGCATCGAACCATCCTTCTTCTTCACAAATAGAATTGGCGCTCCCCAAGGAGACGAACTAGGCCTAATGAAACCTTTGGCTAGCAAATCATCTAGCTGCGTCCTCAATTCCTTCATCTCTGTTGGTGGCAACCTATAAGGTGCTCTCGCAACAGGTGCTGCTCCAGGGATAATATCAATTCTGAATTCTACTTGCCTATCTAGTGGTAAACCAGGTGGTTCTTCACGAAAGACTTCATGGTAATCAGAAATGACTGGAATATCTTCAATCTTAGGCTTCTGCTCATCAATGGTTACCTGTGCCATATGAATGACGCAACCCTTCCTTAGACATCTAGATGCCTTGAGCATAGCCACCTGCTCAGGCAATCCATGTTGGGTATCTCCCTGAATGGTAAGTGGCTCACCAGACGGAGTCTTGATCACCACATGCTTCTTATTGCATACGATCTGGGCTTGGTTATGCGATAACCAATCCATGCCTATCACTATATCAAAACCGGCTAACTTAAAGGGAAGTAAGGACAACGGGAAGGAGTAGTTCCTAATGGATATTACACATCCATCTAACACGGTTGAGGCTGTTTCTATGGTGCCATCGGCTAACTCAACCTCATACTTCACACTTAAGGCTTTATGTCACACTCCGACCACGTAGAATATACAAAATGTGGCGGAAACGTCGGGGAGTGTTGTAACAGAATCAATTGTTTCAAATCCATGGCAAATGAAGTTTCGTTTTATTAATCAAATATGAAAGTATACATTGTTTAAACAAGAACCAAAGAGTACATAACACAAATTAACTAGTTCTTGTCTCGTTTTAAGTCACTAAGGCACAGGTCCGCCTAAGTATGTCTTGATAAGTCCTATGCATCATTTCCTGAAAACACATGTGAAAATAGGTACGTCAGCATAAAAATGCCTGTGAGATACATTGGTTTTATGAAAACGGAATTCATGACTTATGTTTGAGAAAATGTTTGGTCATGAACCTTGTAATTTGCTTTATCTTGTAAATCATTTGAAAAACGATAAAATCAGATGATATGTATAAATAAGAAGACACTATATGGTTAAACGGATAACCATGTAAAATGTGTTTGTATAAGATAAGTCGTTTGTAAAACAATGTCTCGTAAAAAGTGTGTTATTTGTATAAAGTGTCATATGTCTAAAATTGAAATGATTCAAATAACGCTACGATATGTAATACCATACAAACACTTATATATAGGAAGTACCAGCGGCGTATCCACCATGCTTGTATCATATTACACACGCCTCGTTACTTAATCACTTACCCAAACCATCCACCATGTAAGATTGTTCTTGTATAACTCAATTGTTTATTGTGTAAACCATGTCAAATGTCTATGTTCAATGTAAATCACCAAATGTGTATGTCAATGTCAACGTGTTTGTGTTCAATGTAAATCATCTAATGTGTATACCAAAATGTATCATGTATGGTAAGCGAAATGTATCAACTTAAACCATATGTAAAATGCACAAAACAAGTCGTTGAAGTAAAACGTGGTTTAAATCAACGTTATGTTCTGTGGAAAAATGCATGCTCTATTGATATTAACATTTATGCGATATTGTGAAATATGCATACATCCAAGCCTTGAGACTGTGGCGATAAACCCTTAAACAAATTAAAGGTTTATCTGAGTTATGTATATCGAATTCGGTCATTCCTTACAATCCTATCAAACCCAGGACTTCAGGAACGGGAGTTGTCAATTCCTATGGTACCACTACCTACTAACGAACGGCGTAGCTAATGTGAATGAGTGTATTGTTCCATGTTAAACAAACCAAATGTCATAACAAAATGAAGGCATGTGATGTAAACAATTGTACTAAGTATGCTAAGTAAACATACGATGCAGAAATGTTCATGTAAATCAATGTGCTCATATGCTGAGTAAACATATGCAGTAGAAATGTTCATGTAAATCAATGTGTCCATATGCTGAGTAAACATATGCAACAGAAATGTTCATGTAAATCAATGTGTTCATATGCTGAGTAAACATATGCAACAGAAATGTTCATGTAAATCAATGTGTCCATATGCTGAGTAAACATATGCAACAGAAATGTTCATGTAAATCAATGCACTAAGTACGCACACAATGGGCATACATAGCATAAAATGTAATGAAATCGTGTACTATAAATTACTAACAACATAGCAGGCATATGATGTGAAAACATGGAAAGCATGAATGTAACAGATAGGTACATGTGTTTCACCCCAAAATAGTTTGGAAAACAGTAAAAGATGGGGTTCTATGTACTCACCTGAGATTGCTTTGGAGTTCTTGTGTAATAAACAAACAATGCTAGATCACGGAATATCAAACGGCACCTAATAGGTAGCTATGTTAATATACCGGACCAAAATCGGAAGGATCGGATAGTATGCGGGTTCGTAAACCAAACGAGTGTGGAAACTCGTGTAACATGGCTTAACAAAGCCTACATACTAAAATGAAACTTAACCTAAGTGCCTACGGCCCATCACGACCCGTTTAGGTAGCTTATGCTACTCTAACGCGTCGTTCGCGTAGAACGCGTTCGGAACGCCTAACATCGCGACCACAAGGTATAACCTCGGAAGGTTATAGCTATGGTCGCCTAATGTGTTTGGTCGGATCCTAATGATCGACCAAATGGGTCGGGTTCGAAAGTATAAGCGATGGTTTAGATCGCTTACCTCACGACCCTATGTAAGCACTAAACTAAAAGTGACGAGCTAAGCATGTTAGAACATGCTTAACTAAGTTTAGAAAACAGGTTTGGCATCAAAGCAAACGGCTTTGATGCTCACGAGTAGTTTGGTTACAAAATATGCAAGAATGCACATTTTGGCCGAAACTACGACTCGTCACTGAGCCTAGATAACGTGGTAATCAGTAGGTATAGTCACTACGGACTATAACCATCGTGATCACGCTCACGTTATGAAGTTCCATGAACTTCGGGTTGACCATAGGCTGGTCAATGCAGAAAGTCAACAAAACGTTGACTTTCGGACTCGAAAAGCGAATAAAAGAGCGAAAGAATACTTACGGAGGGTCCCCGAATGCTAATCTAAATTAAAATGGCTCAGGTATGAAACAAAGGTTCCAACTTAGAGCTCTTGATCAGATTGTGTGGGTTTTTGCAAGAATGGGGGTGGGGTATTTAAGTATTTCCCGAACCGTTAGGATCGTTTCTTGAAAAACGTGATTGAATCTTGCGCGTACACTTGTCGTAAACTTGTGGTTAGTGAAAATACCCCTTAGTGAGCTGAAAGGGCAAGTTTAAAACATGTGGTTGTGGTTAAACCAGCTGAAATTTGCTGACTAGCTGATCTTATCTGTTCTGGGAGTCTGACGCGCCCCGCGTAAGGATTTGGTAAATCCTTATGCGCCCCGCCTGAGGGTCACAGATCAGAATTTTCAGTTTTAGTCCCTGCACTTCAGAAACATGCAATTTGGCCCATTTTTGGCACTTTTAAGCCCCGTTAACCTCATTTTAAGGCTCTAAGATGAAGTTAAAGTGTAGGGGACTTGAAATATGCTCAAAAATATTCCGGATGTCGGTTCGTTTGGCCGTACGATCGCGATGTTCGCTTAATTACGACGGAACGCGCATAAGCGCGAAAGACGATCCAAATGACGCGACGAATGGATTTTTCTCATGCCAAACACTAAGGCATAATATTAGGATGCTTACACAAATTTTTGGATGTCCGGATGTATTCAGAACGTAAGTTATGCGCGAAAGTGCAAACTTGTGCACTTTTTGACACTTTTAGTCCCTGAATGACCCAAAAGTTTATTTTAGCATACCAAACCCCTCAAAGCCTATTTCTAAGCTATGTAAAGGATGTTTATGGTATGTTTAACTTATGGACATGTTCCGGAATGTTCGTTACAGTTCAAATTGGCATACTTTCGCAGTTTGTCAAGTTTAGTCCCTGTAAGCGAATTAACTTGTTTTTGCCATACCAAAGCCTCCAAAACTTATTTCTAAGTTATGTAAGGGTTATTTAAGGTATGTTAAGTATATGTTGATGTTCCGGAGTATTTGTCGCATTAAACTGAGTACGTTTTATGCACCAGTTTGCGTATAATTCTCCAAAAAGCGATTTAGAGCTTGAAATCGAACAAGAGTTGATATGTGCAAACGATACACATATTTATATATGTCCAAAGTATGAAATACAATATTTCATTGGTTTGGCGTTTGTTTGATGGTTGAAGTGACACAGGTGTCACACTTTAACAGGCAATTTCAACAATTCACAAAACTTATTATCTACAAAAGACTTATCTGCTCCAGAATCAAACAACACTCTTGCATAAACATCATTAATTAGGAAGGTACCTGTTATCATGTTGTCGTTCTGGATAGCCTCCTGTGCGTTCATTTGAAAGACCCTGGCATTGGTCTTTTTCCCTTCCTCCGACTTCTTCGCAAACTTCGGGCAATTTGTCTTAATGTGCCCTTTTTCGTTGCAATTGTAGCACGTTGCGTCCTTCAGCTTCTTGCATTCTAGAGTCTTGTGTTCACTTGACTTACAAATCCCACATGCCCTTGGCTGTGACTAGGATTTTGACTCATATCTGCATTTCCCAAAGTGATGCTTCTTGCAGATTTTACACTTGGGCTTATTGCCCGACTGTTGACCCTCCTTCTTAGACCCAGAACTCTTTTTATGGTCAGAATTTGCCTTGCGTTTCTTATCCGAACGCCGTGAGTTGTCATCCTCATGTTTACTCTTTTCAGCATCTGAGTTCCTCAGCGATCTTTGCCTGACCGCGTCCAATGTGAGGGACAAAGATATATCAGCTGCAGACCTGAATGTAGCTGGCCGAGAGGCCTTCACACTTGCCTTAATCTCTGGGGCTAATCCCCCAATGAAACGAGCTATTCTTTTGGGTTTCGGGGTCACAAGATAAGGAACCAACCTTGACATTGTATTGAAGCTCGTAAGGTAAGCTTGGCAATCCAGGTTTATCATAACCAATGACAGGAAATCAGACTCAATCTTTTCAACCTCATGCTGAGGGCAGTAGTTCTCCTTGATGAGAGTAACAAATTGATCCCATGTCATATTGTACAATGGAATCTTCCCGGTAGCTTGAATCAACGACCTCCACCAGGCTAGGGCCTTGACGGGTGGTCCATAGGACAACCCTTAATCATGTTAAAAGACGAATTAATCCTTCACTTAATCGCATAATTATCTTGAATTAGATGACTACGGTTGCTTATGTTTCAGGTGCAGTTCGGGAGCTTAAAGTGGATAAAACACAGCTTTGGACGGTTTGGAGTTGAACGGGTCGCGCGTGGAACATAAGTTGAAACAAGGCAAAACAATTAGCTTGTCACCGTAAATTACGCTCCCACCGTAATTTACGGTGGACCTAATTTTTTTGCCATTTTCCTGCCGTAAACCAGAAGAGATTCACCGTCACAAAACATGGTCCACCGTAACTTACGGTGGCACCGTAAGTTACAGTGGAAACTGCGGAAAAAATGTAACTGCCTCATTAAAATCAGTTTTATTGTGTCTTTTCAAGTATTCTCATCATTGATCGGTTGGAGAACAGACTAGGGGCGATTTTGGGTGATTTTTCTTGGCTTGGAACAATTTCTAACATTCGGTTTGTGATTTCGATTCGTATGAACATTGAACTTATTGTTATGATGATTCACCAAGCTATGTCCGGCTAAAACTCTCGGTGATCATCTTGGGTGAAGGTTTCTTTTGAACTTTTGTGTGTTTATTTCTGAATTTCTAGAACGATAACTTGCGTTACTTGAATATCATGGTGTATGCATAATTGTTTGTAGCTTGTTAATCGATATTGCAATTTCTAGTCTCAATCGTACGTTCTTGGTGCCGTTGGCAACCGAGATATCACGGGAA
This sequence comes from Helianthus annuus, assembly GCF_002127325.2. NCBI lineage: Eukaryota > Viridiplantae > Streptophyta > Magnoliopsida > Asterales > Asteraceae > Helianthus > Helianthus annuus. The sequence goes on along the minus strand of NC_035437.2, from coordinate 113,591,237 downwards.
GGGTTAGGGTTGGTTATTGATTAATTGATCATCGGGAAACAACCTCGCGTTTAGAAATCCGAGTACTTTGTTCCCTTTTATCACTTCGATTATGTATGTATGAGTTATGTCTATGTAACTCTTTGTAGTTGAAATTTCACACAATTGTTAAAGGAACTGAATCCTAAGATGGTCATTGTTCTCCTAATCTGTTAAACAACCAACTTTTATCTGCAATTAGTCATTAATTTAGTTTTCTAAAACAACAATCCAAATCATTGAACTTTATTTTCTGCAAATTAGGTTAATTGTAATTAATTCGCAAAGCTATAAAATCAACACACTTTCCACATACTCCCTGAGTTCGATACCCTTTTACCACTATCTATAGTTGTTATTGGGATTAAATTTGCGTGTACCACGACAATCACGTCAGGCCTCACCCTTGAAAGACTGAGATACAAACTTTACAATATCCCTCTCAGTACAACCACTAATATCTACCACAGTATCAATCTCATCCAACCATGTCATACAATCCACTGCCCCTTTCTCCCCATCGAAATCCCAGGGTTTGCAAGAAACAAAGTATTTGTAAGTACAACCTTTAGCACGTGGTTCTTGATTTAGCACAATTCTCTTAGATGGAATGTTGTGCTAATTCGAGGAATGTTGGACATCCTCTTTCTTGGGCTTAGGTTGGGTAGAGGGTGGTTTGCTGTGGGCTTCAGAATGGGGTTTAGGAACAGATTTAGAGGGCGGTGTGGATAGGGTCCTACTTCGAGTCCCACTAGATTCACTATACTACCGCTCCATAGCTTTGGTAACAGCATTATCTATTAATGCTTGCAGTTCTGCTCTGGTCACATGTATCTTAGTGTTATCATGGTTTTCCACTAGATGACTGTTTACCTCATCTGACCTCGTCATGTAGCTTTAATTGCTACATATAAGAAATAATGGACAAGGCTTATTTAAAAGGTTTTACGGCATTTATGATTTATTAACCATGGTTTTAATACCCATTTTTGGTTAATTTGTTAATTATTTATATATTCAGGACCTTTATTACAATCCTATATTACAATTTAATAATAGAATAAAAAGCCTAGTCACATAGACAGTTTTAATTTATAACCAGGATTTTCATAGAGTCGAGGTATTAGGGTTTGAATCATAGTTCATTACCTTTTCTAGACTGGGAGTTGTAGGCTACTACTGTCTTTAGTCCCAAAGGACATTATTTATAGCCCGTAGGCGCTTCATCCTTAAGGAATGGTTATATAAATAAGGGAAATTGGAATAACCCAATTTTAGAGATGACTTATGCGATTTTATCGAATCACATTTTGCCAAGAATATTAACATACTTTCAGATGTTAAGAATTGGAATCTTTTGTGTAGGTTTTACCATCTTGGCCATGCTTGCAATGACATATGGCTAGGTTTTACCTTTAAGATTCTTTTTAATATTAAACATAGAACAATCCTAAATTGAGATGTTAATTATGGATCTGAATATAATTATGGAGCTACCATCTTGGCCTTGTCTTAAGATGACATATGGCTAGGTCTTGTCCTTTTTAGATTTTGCCATTTTATAATAATGGTAGATCTTTTTAATAGGAATGTTATTTTCATTTATTTTATGTTTTATGTTTATGCATATAATTAACAATAAATGAATATGAAAATTAAAGTTAAATCATTCCATTAAGCCCACGCAGGGGCTAAGTACAGAAACAAAAGTCCACGCAGGGACTTGATTACAACATAAATAAATAAATAAACAAAGATCTTCAATAATCCCTTCTTTTGGACTTCCCCTTGATTAGGTCTGACAAACCCTTGAAGAAGCCTCGGTTGTTTCTGCGCTCTGCTTGAATATCCCACTAACATTTGTCCAATCTATCGAGAACCTCTTATTGGCATTCCGACGGGATCGGTTGCGGCTGAGGCGACTGCTGATGCAGAGGTTGAGGAGGTAGCGGGTGCTGGTACACATAAGGTGGGCACCCAGTGGTCCAAGGACCACCGTAGGGCCCTTTTGGATGAAGAGCGTTGTAGTCCCACGCTGTTTGATATGGGTCAACCTCCGCATAGTTGTAGTTGGTGTGGGCCTGCTGCTCAAATGGGATGTACGCCGCTGAACCGGCGTATGCAGGGATTGGATTATCAAAACCCAATGGTGGCGCTACAGGCGCAGAGTTTACTTTCGAGACGGGGTTTGATGGTCCCCCATCTACGGGTCTTCTTCTTGGAGTGGCGGGTAGTGACTGCCACTTGATGGTTGAGGGGTGCTGATATGCACACCTCCTCGCACGGACATCCGTGCATTCGATCTTCTTCGCCTCGGTGGTTCCGGAGGCGGCTGCTCAACTGGGGGTGGTGGCGGTGGAGTGACTGCCACAAAACGAGAATCCTCAGAGGGATCCTCTTGTTGCTGCTGTTGCTGCTGGTGGGGAGGTGATGAATGGTAGGAAGGTGTAAAGTACCATTAATACACGGCGAATCTCGCCTGGTAGCTATCCGGACCGCGGTAGGGCGATCCATGAAACGAGGACCCATCAGAGATCTCGATGGGATGGTTTGGGGTCCCGGTTGCTGGTTCGATAGGATATGTGTCCTCGTCCATATCCATGGCGTGATCCCATGGGTTCTTGAATGTAGTTAGCTGGGTTGAACCGGCTCTGAAAAACAGGAGTGCGGTCGCCGAAAGAGTGGTGCGAATTCGATCGCTGAACAGGTATGGATGAAGGTTGGGGGTTGTTGGGCTCATTTTCCGAATGTGGCCCGAAGGAGTGGTGGTAAGACGACGATGAGCTTAGAGAGACGGATCGCCTCCCTGGTTCAATATAAGTCCTCCATGGTTCTTGGGGACTGGTGCTCATGGTGATTGATGGTGTACACCGGTGCGAAGGTCCGGCCTCATGATCATTGCCCGTCACTGGGGCCTTGCCTCTCCCTCGGCAGCATTGTTAAACCTGTCAACATAAACAAAGATAACACAAGAATATATATAAAATAAAAGACAAAATAAAACAACACAGAATTTGTCTAGACTCGAGGATCGAGGAATGTGCAATTTGTGTAACTGAGATTAAACACAAAAGGCTAGTGTCTAATTCACTCAGTGTTGGCTCTGATACCAACCTATCACACCCTGATATTTCCACGTATTATCGGTGGGCCCGGTGGGGAGTATCGTGACGTAGTTGATATCATCATAGTCAAACAACACGTATTTAAATGCACAGCGGAAGCAAAAAGATTGATTTATTTCAACCGAATAAAATTGTAATATTAAGTATCACAAGCAGTTGAAACCGATCCACAGGCGGATCAAAATACAGAGGAAACTTTGTTCAACAGACTTCAGGCATCTAAGCTTGCGAGACTTCTATTTGATGCTAGGAGAGACCAGCCTTTTACGAGTAGTACCTGCACTTAGCCTTTTTGGGAAAATACGTCAGTTTACAATTGTAAATACAATTTAACTAACTCATTTTGAAAATGTTTAAAAATTGATTTGAATGAAATGGCACAAAAGATTTTATAACTTGGGATAATTATTTATATATAAACTTGTAAAAGAATCACATGTTTCTTATACGTTCAGTAGCCCGGGCTGAGCACCGGGTTAAAGATTAATTGACACACCACATGGTATAGTCCCGCGGCGGGTTATTTCTGAAACCGGTGGTTATACCTTATTATTTATACATGCACTGACGGGTGTACGCCTACACCCGCGTGCTAAGGTCGTGGACATTTCTTTGAATGATGCCAAGGATATCCGAGATATGGTCATTAACCCCCCAAAGGTCTTAAGCAAACAAAACAATTTAAACGGGTCATTTCAATAATTTAAGCATCATACGATTAAAGATTCAATGCCCGACCAAGCGGTATTTTATATACCGTACCCCAAGCCCGTATAGGGAAAATAAGTTAAAAGTATTTACCTTTGCAAGTAATAATCTCAATAAGCAAGTGCACGTAGCGTTTACCGGGTCTCCTATTCTGGAACGAAGGTTTATAATAACCTATTAGATTCCTAACGGGCCTTTAATTTAGCCTAAGCTTATACCGGTTAGTTTTAAAGAAAGATACGGTTCAAACGCATGAATAAGCGAAAACCGGAATAGAATGTGATTTAGACCCGACAAGCTTGGAGACTTGTATAATATGGGTAAACTAAACACATTCTGGATTCTGAGACAAAAATGATAAGTTTTGACCCGTTTTGGTCAATTTATGCAAACTAGTTACATAAACCGGACCGAACGCGAATAATGTGTAACGGGTAACCATGAGAGTCATATATAGGTTTCTCAAGTTAAAATGACCAAAATATGTTGTGACATCAGTAAGGTATCTTCTATTATGCCCAAAATTATTTTAAACTCAAACTATGCCCCGTAAGGGCATTTTGGTCATTTTAAAGGTTATAAAAGAGCTTAAGTAGTTGTCTGAGTTACAGGTCTGATTGAATCAGTAAGTATACTTAATTTAACAAGTTATAACAGTAGGGTATCATATTTATGTGAAATTTATCATTTATAATCATACTATGCACCGTAGGGGCATTTTGGTAATTTCACATAAGCCTAAAAGGTCAAAACTGGAAATCTGAGTTTAAAAATTTTGCTTACTGTTAAAATATAAAAATTTACTGAAAATATCAATAGGCATCAAACCTTATATGTTTAAAATTGTTTTAATACATATTATGCGTTAAAAACGCTTAAAAAGGCGATTTGGAGCCATTTCCGGGTTTTTAAAGTAAAAGCTGATATTTGTATTATTCCAGAAGGCTCAAAACATTTTATTTATAATATTAGATCAGTAGCAAAAAGGTTTGGTATCTAAAGGATTTGTAAAACTCATTTTATAGCCCAAAAGGGCAAAACTGGCAATAACCGAATTAAGCTTAGAACCCTATGTTATGCTCAGTCTAAAAATAAATAAAAATCTCCAAAAATTCCCAAAATATTATTTTATATCAGTAGGTAAAAAGTTTGATAACAAAAATTGGGTTTAGATAGGCTATATGCTAATTACGCCATTTAATTACTAAAAAGCTTTTTATTTACGCTAATGAGCATAACTCCTAATCTAGACCTCAAACTGATGTCAAATTTTAGGGACAAGTCTATAAATCAGTAATGAAGGTTTCTATTCTTTTACTTTTTCAAAAATCACGTTTTAAGGTGAAAAGGGCATAATAATCAACATTTAAGCAATTAACGGAAACATGCATATAAATCAGATAACTAATGAACCAAGTTGTATAATCACAGAGGGTTATTCTAACATGAAACCTGGTCGTAATAAGGCTCTAAGGCATTTCTAAACTATGCTTAAACGGGTCAGAACTGAAAGTCAAAGAAGAAGTCAAACTATGCGACTTTCGGTCCCGAACCGAGCCTATACTGGAAATTGTCGGGTTGAACATGTTTAGACATGTTCTTATATTAATTACCAAGTTATGTTAATGATAAAACAGGTTGCATGGCTCCTACATTGCTAATTATGCATTAATTTGAAATTAAGCTTTCTGTTGACTTTTTAAAGTTAACTTTGACCCGACATTTGACCTACATAGAGTGGTAATCAGAGAGTACCCTTTTAAGGGTTTATTACCCACATAATTACCAACTCATAGGTAATTTTAATTCAAGATTTGACTGGACAATTATTGATTAATCTCGAAGTCAAACCTTAGTTATGACGGTTTGACTTTAAGCTAATTAACTAAGCTAAACTGAATTAAAGAAAGTTAAGGACACATACAAAGGTGCTAAGTATGATTAGGGAACTTATTAGAAGTAGCTTGAGCTCCAGGAACTTCAGAGAAAGCCTAGGGGTGAGTTTTGAATAAGTAAACAAAATGGTTGCACTCATCCTCCTTATATAGTGTTCCTAAGTGTCCAAGATCATGCCAACATAGTCTACAAGTGTTCCCTGATGATCCCCATGTGTCCCTATGCATGAAAATCTGTTGGCCACACTCCTGTATTCGAATACCATCCAAATGAGGCGGTGTAACAAGCTGAACAGACAACTGTCCAATTTCTGCTGCCACCAACAGTCTTACGGACCGTAAGAAAGAAGCCATGCGGTCCGTAAGCACCTCTTGCGGACCGCAATCTCTTGCCCATGCAGTCCGTAACCGACCTTCATCTGAGATGCCCAGTTGCAAGACTTATGGACCGTAAGCCCTTGGCCTTGTGGTACGTATCCGCTTTTTAGTTATAACCGCCCAGCTCCGCCATCTTACGGACCGTATGGTATTCCCTTTGCGGTCCGTAAGCCTTCATCAGAAGACAAAATCCATGCAAACTTTTAGGCTTGACCATGCATTCTTTTAGAGCTCGAATCTTGAGTCATTATTAGCAGGAGGGGACCATAGGGACAGGTTTTGCAGGTCCTTGCATGTGTTGCTAAGCACATGAGTTTCTCTTGGACTTATTAATGCATGCCTATAATCAAAGAGAGTTTTCAAATGGGAATTCGTCGTAAGTATCTTGCATAGCCCATTATTTACAAATTTATTTATTTATCATCAGGGATAACCGAATTTGAATCTAAAATCAGATGTTCTTATAATAGATTAAGGTTTGGGATTCGTACATAAGTCGCTCAAAGGTTTAATTAACATGTCGAAAAAATTTTAAATCCTACCATACATCTTTTGATTTGATCCTGGTTCCTGACACGTTTATCTTACATGACACGTGTCTTTATTTTATTGGGTAAGATTTTGCGAGGTGTTACAACAATCTGTTAAAATCAATGTTAAAATGGCAAACAACAACAAATTTGGAAACTAAAACCGGTAACTGTTTCAAGGGAGCTCAATCAATTCCTAATCATCGGGAAGTTGAAATCACATTTCACGATGATGGCGGATGACCTAAGTCACACAAAGGCTTGGGTCCCCCTCTCCAACTGATCGTTAATTGGATGTATAAGATGTTCCAGGAGGAACTGTTGATCGTTAATTGGATGTACAAGATCATCTAGGCACATGATCGGTGACACGAGGCTCCGATACAATGTTCAATCGAGGAGGATATGTTTCCTTAAAGGAAATAAATAGAAAAAAAATATCCGGTGAAGGAATGATGGTAATTAAAGTTTAAAACTTTTACAAGATAAATCATGCACAACGACAGTTGTTCAAGGCTTTGATCTGGTTCAAATGATAGATTCCAACGAAATGTACGTGCATGCAGCACGTCTTGAATCCTGTTAGATAATATTCATGGCTTATAATTCCCACAAGAAGTTTGAGGCAAACAAAATGAATGTGTAGTGTGCATTTATCCATGGTGTGATTGAAGGAAATGTGCCTGTTGAACAACCATCCGGGTGCGTGGATTCCAAGGTGTGTATTGATCAACCACACACTACTTCTCAAGGAGATAGACAAAGACCTTTGTTGGTGCAAAAGTATGTGGATGACATCATCTTGGACCAACCAATGATGACGTGTACAAGCTTTTCCTACATGCTATCTTGCTAGTTACCAGCAGGACATCAAGACACCGGTCTTTGATACCCAAATGATAATAACTTTGATTGGAATGTCAGTAGTGACTTCATTTATCGTAGCTGTTAAATAGACTTGAAATTCACAACAGGTGGATGTCCGTCTTGGGAGAGCACAAAGCCACATGGCAACGTACAAAGCATATGTAGGAATAAGGTTTTGAATTCCTAACCTCTCCTATCTTGGTCTATATTTAAGCTGCTTTATGGATTACTAATATCCTTTACAACACTCCAAGACCAAACACATCGATTTCAAATATTACTTCACATGTGATTTTTTCTCTAAGAAACTCAATGATGTTGTTTAGGTCCACACTGACTACCAACATGCCGACACATTTACCAAAGCTTTTAAGCATTTGATAACTCACATTTTGATTAACTAAATTTTGGTAATCGGCATTGAGGTAACATGAGTAATTCAACATCTTGAAATCATTTTCGTAAACATTTTTCTTGAAAAAATCCAAAAAGATTCTTTTAAAATTTCTATGTGTACTTTTTGAATTTTAGGGCGAGTAAATTCAACTTCAAAAATACAAAAACATTGAAAAACGTCAGAAAGGACAAAAACAGGAGAAAAATAAAAATGAGTTTCTTGGCGAGAAAAAGAGAAAATGATAATATATCTGTGGTCTATCGAAACCTCTTGGAACTTAAATTGTTAAAACGATTAGTAGCTTTACTAATGATGTATCAGTAGGCTCACAATCATGTTAAAGTGTGCTAGAGGATATAAACATAATGGACTGAAGACTGTGTGGGAACCGCTCATTAGCATATGGTCTTGGTACCGAAATTTCGTTTGATAGATACTAAGGTTCAGAGATACATGGTTTTGTGTTGTTTATCATCTGGGCTCATAGTTGTTCTTTTACCAACAAAATGGGGACGCAAGTCTAGAACTTCCATGACGTCATACATATGTGTACATGCTGCATATGACCATTGATAACTGATATTCATATCACATTCATCCCCTGAGTAAGTATTTTTTAAATCACGTTAATCATCCTAGAGTCAACTTCATCTCTTTGTCGGTACCGTAGTACTAACATGTTCACAGACTTGCTCTCGTGCCTTGCATACATCCGAAAACCAAGTTCCTCATTAATACGTGATTCTATAACATAGGACTTGTTTTCAATAAAATAAGTGAGTATCTCACATCTTATATGTCAAAACAGATGATAAGCAATTTACTCATCAGTAAGATGAACTCTCGTGCATATCTTGATAAGGGAATGTGTCGTGAGGGGATGAACACTGGTCCGAAAGTATAAATCATACATAAACGTATCCCCAAGTTATGGTTACATCTGCTTGTTGAGTTTATGTGGACAACAATATCAATAATTATTTTAGGATACTTATCAAAATGCTAACTAATTGAATAACAAGTGTGTTTTGTAGGACTGTACATTGATATGATTCTCTTACCCTCGAAATTCACAAAAGTATGTATGTATATATTTATTTATTGCTTTCCATCTTTTCATTTGAAAATTTCAAAATACCAAAAAGATTTTAGGTGTGTTTTAATATAAATTCACAAAAGCCAAAAAGATTTTGCTTTTATCTTATTTTTGATGGACCGATGTTGGAATTCGAATCTATCCACATAAAACCTGATTGAAAGCAGGCAAACAATCGCATCTTAATAGTGGTCAAAGTTGACAAGTTTTGAAAGTTAAAGGTCTAAACTAAACAATTTTAAAACTTTCAAAGTGTTATCAGTTCGTAGTTGAATGATAGTTGGTCTCATGTGTTTCGTCTTTTAATCTTGTTTGAAATCAATTTTTAGTGAGGTTTTCAGTTGAAAAGTTTCTAAGATAGGCTAAAATCTCAACTTTTGTTTTCGGTACACATTTAGCGTTGTTATATGTGCAGATGTGACATCAAACAAGCTAAACGCTAAGAGAATGTGTTTAAAGATAAGCTATGAGAGTGACAACATGCCATGCATGGACTCAGTGGATCAAAAAGATCAATTTGCAGATGTCCACTCATCAACATCACTAGGATCCAAAGTTCTGAAGATTGAAGATTCACGAGTTACATTCAATAGGCAGTTTGTTGATGCACCTCTTGCTTGCAACCTGAGATAACTTTTGAAGATCCGACAACGTGAAGAATGAACCATCAAGAGCAACATCCAAGGGGGAACTTGTTGATGCACTTTTTGTGTATTTCGCTAGTGATGTTTAGTTCGATACTGATGCCGACGGCGTTCCTCCGTCGTGTGACGCGGAGAATGAGATTCAAGTGATAGGATAGTATAACAAAATGGTTATTCTATAAAGCCAAACTAAAAGCCCAACTAAAGGCCCAAAACCATTTGGGCCATGTCATGGTTTGGATCCTTATGAAGCCATTGTCGTTTGGTATGTTTGTATAAAGCCATTGTCGATTGATCATGTATGTGTTGTGTATAAATACTCATCCGTGTCATTTGTAATACACAGCTTGTATGAGCTTATAGAGAGAGAGAGAGAGAGAGAGAGAGAGAGTGTGTAGAGAGAGAGAGAGAGAGTATCGGAGTGCTTATTTGTTTGTAATCGATACCTAATATCTTTGTACTATTTTTATTGAGTTATCGTACTAACTTAATATCTTAGTACTATTTGTACAGAGCGTTCGCCCCTTTGATACTTGTAGCGTTCGCCCCTTTAGTACTTGTAGTGTACGCCCCAGTCAATCGTACTCATATGTCCAAAACTACATGTGCCTATATTTTTGTGCCTCAAAAGCTAAAGTGCAAGGAAAAAACAAGCAAGTAATGAAACACAACGTTTTGTTAAAAGTTCGAAAGAAGAACCCATCGTGTTTGTTGAATTCCACATGATCATATGCATGTGCAATAGAGAACTACGGTTACATATCATATGTATATAGGACCCGGGATATGAAACTGTTAAGTAAACTGGATTGATCTTGTTTTGCTCTATACACATAATGACGTTACATGTTTGGCTTACCTTGTCTAAACAAGCATCAACCGATAGAAACTCCATTGATTACATTCTTATTGTGTTTCTTAAGGATTCCTCTTGTGATGTGTCACCATCCTTACAAACCAAATTGGTCAGCGCGAGTCAAAATTACAATTAGTGACCTCAGTTTATTCGCTCAACTAGTTATGGATGTAACGGATTACATATAATAAAAGTTAAAAAGGAAACAGATCGAAAGTCACTATTTGTAATGTATAAAAGCAAATGCACGAGTCACTTTGTTTTCTTCCATAAATTTATTACTTGATGTGTAATTTTGGCGATCTGTAACTGTAGGTCCCGAAATCGGAGGATCGATTTTCACTACCAAAGCCTTGTTTATAACAAACAAAGTTAAGTGTGCGGAATCCACTTAACTATGCAAATCAAACATATAACACAAAAACACACAATGGTTAACCAAAGAAACACACTCGTTTGATTAACTGGTTGAGAATGACAAACTGATACAAACACAGCTTACAAACTTGAAGGGTATTCTCTCAACTCTAACCTTGAAACTGTGACAGTCTGTGCCTTATATAGCAGCTGGGCCTAAAACATTGACGAAACAACAGATGGGCCGACGAAACAGAAGTTAGCCTAAACCAAGCCCAACAGTCAACGAATCACATGTGATTCGTTGACCACTTTGACGAAACAGAAACAAGTATGATTATGTCTGTTTCGTCGACATGTATTTGACGAAACAGACTTGTTTCGCCAAAGGCTGCAAAAAGGTTAGCTGTTTCTGCACAACAGACAGCAGAAACAGAAAGCACAAACAACACTATAAATGGACAGATATACCCTTAACATGCAACATGCATTGTTTACGACCACATACATAACAAGAGAGACAACTAAGTCAGACACAAGCGGATAGGAGGATATCCGACTTGGATGACTGCGAATACAGACTCGATAACTGATAAAAGACCGTACAAAATACAACATAACGTACAAGACTAGTAACAGACACAAAAATGCATCAACAAACTCCCCCTTGTCTGTTGCTCGTCTTCGGTCTTCATATCTTTCTTCTTTAGTGCCTGGTGTGCATCCTTGTCTTCATAAAAGATGTCATGCCGGTACAGCTTGGTGATGTCAGATGCAGACATATTGACTATCCACATTGGATCCAACATCCTGAAGTTCTCCTTATCACCGTTAAACACAATAATTGCCTCATGAGAGTCGGGATCATAGCACCATAAGCGCATATCACCAAGAAAATCTTGTTTCATCGGCATTAACGGAATTTTGTCTACCACTCTCGCCGGCTCGTACACAAGCTTGTATCTCCCGGTGTTGGTTTCCGGATCAAGAGTGAACTTTATCTGTTGATGCCTGGGGAACTAAGGCTTTTAAGACTTGTCTTTCCACCCCGGTTTCTTGTTCATTCTAATCAATCGTTCAAATAACGTCGCACCATCATATTTTGAGCGATTTATGAGATCTATCTTTGTCAAAGCAGCCACATCATAAAATGGCAAAGATAGGATGCTCAGCAGCGACCTAAAATACTGGATCCCGAACTCCCGCTTGATTGCAACACAATGGATTTCCTGCACAAACATCCAACATAGAATCCGCCCACTAGGCTTAGACTTTTCCAGCTGTAAGAAGTCAACTTGTGTAGCCTCTGGAACAGGCTTTGAGACCCTAGACAAAAACCGTTGACGCCACGCAGAAAATGCATCCGTGGCATTCTCTGACGTATCATGGTTCTTCAAATGTTCATCAATATTCTCCACATTGTCTTTCAACCAGTCTTTGTCAAATGGGGCAAACTCGGTACCATCTTGTCTAACATACGATGACTTCTTCACTTCACCCTCGAAGACAATCTCATCGATGTTCTCCACATTTGTAGATTCCGACTCACTCGGCATCTTTTTCAATTTCATCATCATTAACGTCTCACATTGCTTTCAAGGTGATTTGCTGTTGAGGTGTGAGATTATCAACAATCTCACCCTCTTCAAGAGATTCTCCGGTAACCGGATGCACAACCTGTAGTGCCAAGTCAGTTGAACTAGGGACAGAGGGTGTACCAGCTAACGCTTCAAGTAATTGTTCTTCACCAACTGTACCGCTGGATGTCCCTTGAGATGACCCTATCACTGACCGCTGATAAACGACTATAGCAGATGATGTACCAGCTGGGGGCTGTTGTGTTGTAGCAGCTGGATCAGGATTTCCTTGATCCTCATGGTCTTCATCCCTCTTCTGCATGATCTCTTGTTGTTTACACCTGTCTTCCCACAGAGTCGCAACTTGCTTTCGTAGGAAGTCATACCCACCAGTTATCCTTTTCACACCATCCAGTATAGTTGTGTTTCGTGACTCATACCATTGTTTCATGTAGTCACATCGACCTTTCAGGTCTTCAGCCAGCTTTTGGAGAACCGAACTCCTTCTATCCCTTTCAGCTTCGGAAGCTTTCATCCTTTCATTTTCAGCTTTAAGAAGATCGATCTCTGCTTGTTGGCATTGGATAGTAGCTTGTTGTTCACCAACAACAGATTTCAACCTATCGATCTCCACCTGGTGACTGATTTAATCATTCTTCGTAATCCGAATAAAATCAGTCTGTCTCTGAATACGGTCTGCTGCAGCCTCATATTGAAGGAACATAAAGTTATTCTTTTCTTCTTGAGTCATCTCCGAGAAGATCCTTTGACGTTCATCACTAGGTTGTTGAGAAGTGGTTGCTCTGATTGCAGCAGCCATGGATCGTTGTGGAATAAACTGCGGAGATACAGTTTGAGCTGCAGGAGGTGAAGATACCACAGGTGGTTCTGGAACAGGAGTTTGTGGCACAGATCCTCGTGAGGAGGTACTTAAGTATCTTCGAGACTTCTTCTTTTTCTGATGTGCTGCAGACTTCTCTGCTTTCCTTTTCCTTGCACGTTCCGTTTCAGGATCAGAAGGAATGTATTCCAGATCATCTTCTTGTCTGATCTTCCTGTACCTTTTTACACCGCGTTCATCCAGATACATCTCGTATCCCGGTTCAAGCAAAAGATCATCATCAGAGTCAGAATCAGCCTCATCATCACCACCGACTGATATGTCACCCGCTGACACTCCCCCTGCTGAGGTATCACCCACAGATGTACCTCCAGTAGTTCCAACACTTGATGCACCTACGGCACCAGCATCACCACCATCACCACCTTCATTACCATCATCATCACTGTCCGATTCATCATACACATCTGGTTCATGACCAAACTTCTCACTCATCAGCCTTTTCAGCTCAGGCTCTTCATCATCAGACTGACTATCTTCATGACGCCACTTGTTATCTTCCGGAGCAATGTATGCTGTGTTATCAAGAGCACCAAATAACTTTCTTGGAGGAACGCTCTCCTTGTATCTTTTGTGAGCTAAATTCTTGATAATTCGTAGCGTGTTGAAGTTCATAGCCTCTATTTTCAGCACATTGTTATCTGCTTTTGGAAGACTCGGATGTTGGACATTCATTATCATCTGTAGAAAACGTGGATACATCCAGTACTTGCTTCCAATGGTCCTGTTCTTTCCAGTTCTTGTCAAGTTCTCTTTCATGTTTCCAAAGATGTACCATGAAATGCTAAACGGTTTGTTTAGCACTAAGGCCACCATAAGACCCACTAGATCATTGCCAGCCATGTCATAATCGGCCCGTCTATTGCTCAGACACTGGATTAGAACGTGCAGCAGAAATTTGTATCTCAACGGCAGATCACCTTTATTAATGTGCGTGCTAAAGATATCTCCGATGCATTTCATCCGTAATAAACAACCTCGCGTACACACAATCGAAACAGAATCTGGAGCGTCCGGACTATCTTGTAGTTGAAGAACTTCATTTAGAATATCCGGAGACACGATCACATCCACATTTTCAACACGTCCACTGATAACTTCTTTCCCATCAATTTGAACAACGTTCGCTGAATCCCAGAACGCCTTGACGAGAGACTTGTACACCGGCGTTGCGAACGTAACAGAATAGTTAATACGAGACTCCCTGATCCACTTAGTAATGTCTTTTAATTCAGCAAGTTTCTCATCCGAATCCAAGTATGCAATCTGATTATGGCGTTTTTCGGACATTATTTCTTCCTCCGTTTTGTTTTCCTTCTTTGTTGCCGGCTTCCTTTTACCTTCTTTCGGTGCCATCTGCAATTTGAAAACGTCCACAATAAGCAACAATCACTTACATATGTATTTAGACATGTATGGATACAAGTTCATGTATCCACTTGACAGACAGACTGTCAACCCATGTCTACTGTGAACAATTGCAGACTGTTAAATTTTCTAAGGCATGGTCGGGGAAACTGATATCTTTTGACGAAACAGAGGTTGGCTTGACGAAACAGAATCAGTTAGTTGACCAAAACTGATTCGTTGACCACTGCGATTCGTCAATTAACCCTTTGGCGAAACAGAGATGAGTTTGACGAAACATAACTTGGTGGTTGACAAGTTCTGATTCGTTGACCATTCTGTTTCGCCAAACATATCATTGACGAAACAGAAAGATGTTTGACCATCTCCGTTTCGCAGACTATTCTGATTCGCCAAAAGTCTGATTCGCCGACTGTGATTCGCCGATTGCGATTCGCCGGAGCTAGGGTTTGAAATTGGGCGTTTCGCCGTGGGGTTGAAAACAAAAACAGATCATCATAACTAGTAATCGGTTACATATTTAACCCAAACCAAGTGACGATTATGCACAAAAACTGATATAGATGAGATTTATGGTCAAAATTCCGTTCAAAAGTTACAACCACTGCAAAACATTAATCCTCTGTTTTTCTAAACAAACCCAAACCCGAATCATAAGCGAAACAAACATTCACACACTTATATTTAACAGTCACATAAGGAAGTCTCAACAAGTTCAGTATGTCACAACATATAATATCAAGGAAAAACCGGTCACAGAGGGGTCTCCGACGGTTTCCGATGAAAACCGTCGGTGCACAATACGAAAATCATAACATAAACATGTTTGCACCTTTGAAATATGTGAGATTCTGATGAAAATCGAGTGATTTGAGAGAGAAATGGTGTAACTGCAAGTATGGGTTTTGAGGGTTGGAGAGAAGATGAACAGTTGGTACTTGAGTGTTTTGAAAAAGTGAACCAACTATCTGACATGTTAGACTTTTATACACTGACCCACTTTATCGGCGAAACAGAAATTGACGAAACGCGTATGGGCTTTGACGAAACAGAAGTTGGGCCTTGATTTGGGCCAGTGAATTTAGCCCATGGCGAAACAGACTTTGGGCTCTCTGTTTCGTCAATGCCTTGACGAGACAGTCTGTTTCGTCAAACACCAAAACAGGTTGACCAAGGCTTACATATTGACTTTGACTAATTTCTGTTTCGTCAACAGCAATCTGTTTCGTCGACTATGCTTTGATTCGGCGACTTCATTTTCAAAAAAAAAAAAAAAAAAAAAAAACACCAAGGCATGAAACATTTTGCATACTGCACACAGGTTTTAGCAATTTACCAGTTTGACATTAGTTTGAGTTTTCAAATATAAGGACGATTTATGAAGTTGGTTTTCAGGCTTCCGGTCATAAACACCAAGCAACAACTTTGGCATAATCAAAACCGAACTAACACACTACACTACGAGCAAAGTTAAAACGTGAAAAACTAAAACTAAATGCCATTGAAAAGATAAACAACTGTACAAGTGCAGCTTTTGCGAGTTTCAAGGATAAGGAATCATACCAGCTTACGGTCTTAGTCAACATGATTTGATTTCTGTTTAAAGTTCTTGATAAGTATACAACCTCGATTATCGGTATTGTTGTCCACATAAACTCATGCTTATCAAACGTAATCACACTTAGGAGATACGCTTTACGGTAAGGATTATACTTACAGGTCGATGTGAATCCACTTCACGACACATTCCCGTATCAAGGTATGCACGAGAATTCATCTTACCGGTGAGTATACTGATTATCATCTGTTTGACCGTATAAGATGTGAGATACTCACTTATTTTGATTTGAAAACCAAGCCCTATGTGATAAAATCACTTATTAATGAGGAACTTGATTTTCGATGCATGAGGGCACACGAGCAAGTCCGTGAACAGGTCAGTACTTTCGTACAGCAGAGAGACGAACTTGACTCCTAGATAGATGTGATATTTTATCACTTATTTTGAGGGACATGTGATTATTGGTCACCTATTGAAGTCGGATGCAGTATGTAGACGTATGTATGGTATCATGGAAGATGAAGACTTGCGTCCCCGTTATTTTTCGGTAAAAGATACAACCATGATACCTAGATGATAAGCAGCATAAAGACCGAATATCTCAGAACCTCGGCAATCTATCACACGAAATTTCGGTACCAAGACAATATGCCAATGAATGGTTCCCACCTGACTTGAAGTCTGTTAGGTTTGTATCATCCTGCACATTTTAGTTTGATTGTGAGCCTACCGATACATCGTTAGAAGAGATACTTATCATTTGTTTAACGATTTTAACCATGTTGACCGACCACACCAGTGAATATCATCACGTTCCTTTTTCCAAGAAACTCATTTTTGTGTTTTCTAATTTTTTTTTTGATTTTTGAATTTTTCGAAAGAAAAGACAGAATCATAAAGACATCTTTTTGGATTTTTGAGTTTTTCTAATGTTTTTGTATTTTCTTGAAATTTTCTCCCCCTAAAATGCTAAAAGATTACGAAAGTGAAAATCTTTTTGTCTTTTTCGAGTTTGGAAAGAAAATATTTACAAAAACGATTAGCCAAAGCGGTTTACTCGGGTTTCACCTTAATGCCGTTGACCAAAAGTAGATAATCAAACCGTGATTTATCAAATGCTTTTGTAAACAGGTCGGCACGTTGGTGATCAGTGGGGATATGAACAACATCGATTAATCTTTTGTCAAAATAGTCACGTATGAAGTGATATTTAATTTCGATGTGTTTGGTCTTGGAGTGCTGCACAAGATTTCTAGTGATCTGTAAGGCAGCATTGTTATCAACAAAAATAGGAGTAGATAGGAATTCAAAACCGTAGTCACGCATTTGTTGTTGTATCCACAAGACTTGGGAGCAACAACTGGAGGCAGCAATGCATTCTGCTTCACAGGTTGATGTAGCAACACACGTTTTCTTCTTGCACTGCCACGTAACCAGGCGACTTCCTAAGAATTGACATCCTGCTGTTGTTGATTTATCGTCAATTTTGCAACCGCCGAAGTCAGAAACACTGTATGCAATCAAGTCAAAGCTATCATCCCTAGGGTACCAAAGACCGGTGTCTGAGCATCCCTTCAAATAGCGAAAAATCCTTTTTGCAGCTGACAAATGAGAGGCCTTTGGATTAGCTTGATATCTCGCGAGCAGGCACGTTGGATACATGATGTCAGGCCTCGAAGCAGTAAGATACATGAGAGATCCGATCATGGCACGATAATAGGAGGAGTTGACGCTTTCACCCTTCAAATCCGGAGTAATCCCGTGATTCTGCGGAAGTGGGGTACCAATGTGCGTTGCATCTGACATCTGGAACCGGCTCAAGATGTCACCAACATATCTAGTCTGATGGATGAATATCCCAGACTCGGTATGCTGAACTTGTAGGCCCAAAAAGAAACTCATCTCCCCCATAGCGCTCATCTCGAACTTTTCCTGCATAATACGTTCGAATTGCCTGCACAAGGAATCGTTAGTAGAACCAAATATGATATCATCAACGTATACCTGCACCAGCAGAAGATCTCCATTTTGTTCTTTGATAAAGAGAGTGCAATCAATAAGACCTCGTCGAAATCCATTTTCCAGAAGATAGTTGGATAGGGTTGCGTACCAAGCTCTAGGTGCTTGATGTAAACCATAAAGAGCTTTGTTGAGCAACCAAACCCGATCGGGATGGACAGGATCTTCAAAACCTGGAGGCTGTTTGACATACACCTCTTCTTGAACTATCCCATGAAGAAAAGCACTTTTGACATCCATCTGGTAGACTTTGAATCCTTTAAAAGAAGCATAAGCAAGAAAGATCCGAATAGCTTCCAGACGTGCAACTGGTGCATAAACTTCATTGTAGTCAATCCCCTCGATCTGACGGAATCCCTGAACAACCAATCTTGCCTTGTTACGAATAACCACTCCACGATCGTCCTTCTTGCATTTGAAAACCCATCGAGTGCCAATTTTCTTGTAGTTCTCCGGTCTTTCAACAAGCTTCCAAACACCAAGCTTTTGAAATTGCTGCAGTTCCTCCTGCATGGCTTTAACACAAGCATTATCTTTCACAGCTTCTTTCCACGATTTCGGTTCTTCTTGTGAAACATAACACGCGAAGGACCAATCATTTTGAAGACCAGATTCTCTAATGGCTGAATACAAACCAGCATTCTGGTTGTTTCTCCGCTGATTACGCGTCTGCACACCGCGTTGGACATCTCCTATAATGTTCTGCTGTGGATGAATATCGTGAATCCTCATTTCAGGATTTTTAGAAACACAAGTATTGATACCCAAATTGTTTAGATTAAGATCAACAACTAGCTCCACACCAGGAATGTGTGTAGAGGTGGATGCATTCCCTTCAGGAGTGTCTACATTCTGCACATGAGGTGTATTAACAGAGGCACCTTGAATAGGAGCAACTGGAGCTGAAGATCCTTCTGCTGCATCATGATATTCATCATCTTCCGAAGACTCATTGTAATCAGCAGCATCTTCAAATACCTCATTCTGTACCGTATTGTTAACCGATGAAGAACCTTGTGGGTCAACAATAACGGGTCTAACCAATGGCGAGTCAGCAGCGTTGTCACTTTCAAATAGCATTCTAGCAGCTGCTGATTCTACGTCAAAGGTCGGCAGATTAAAGGAGTCAAACAGTCCATCATAATCGAACATCCACAGATCACCCGGAAACCTAACAGGACTTGTGTACCTTTGAACCTTCACCTCACTCCACAGCTCAACCTTTTTCGTTGCTAGATTCCAGACGCGATAATTTGGAGTTGCATATCCAAGGAAGAAACCATCGATAGCTTTAGCCCCAAATTTTCCATATTGTTCAATCATAGTACATGGAGCACCAAAGGGTTCTAGGTAAGAAAGATCCGGTTTCCTTTTCTGAAGGAGTTCGAAACAAGTTTTGCCATGTCTCTTTACTGTAAGAACTCGGTTTAATGTGTAGCACGCAGTCGACACAGCCTCCCCCCAGAATAGAACAGGGAGTTCCGACTCTACTAACATTGTTCTTGCAGTTTCGATTATCGTCTGATTCTTCCTCTCCGCGACACCATTTGTTGTGGAGTGTAACGAGAACTGTATTCATGAAGAATGCCTTTAGAAGTACAGAACTCATCCATCACTTGATTCTTGAATTCAGTTCCATTGTCGCTTCGGATTCTTTTAACTTTTAATGAGTAGAGATTCTCCAACATTGTAAGAAGATCCTTGAGGATGCTAGGAGTTTCACTCTTGTGTGCCATGAAAGATACCCAAGAAAATCTAGAATAGTCATCTGTAACCACTAGACAGTAAGCATCTCCGAATGTTGTCTTGTGCTTCATAGGTCCAAAAAGGTCCATATGAAGACGTTCGAGAGGCATGCTGACAGTGTTGATTTTCTTCAAGGGGTGAGACTTCTTTGTTTGCTTCCCTTTCTGACACGAGACACAGATATCTTGTAAATGAAAACTTCTCACAGGCACACCATTCACAAGATTGTTTTTCACCAAATGGTTCATCTTCCTCAAGTGAATGTGCCCCATTCTTCTGTGCCAAGATATAGACTCCTTTTTTGTGGCTTTCGAGACAAAGCAAGTGACTTGTGCAGATGTTGTAATCGCTTGGCTCATATCGAGAATATAAAGATCATTAACTCTCGGAGCCGATAAGATAATCCATTCTTGTGGAATTTTGAACCCAGGTTTAAGCACATAACAACCGGCATCATCAAAATGCACGGTGAACTTTTTATCGCAGATTTGCGACACACTGAGAAGATTATGATCAATTTGACGAACATAATTGATCTTATCGAAGCACACAATACCATTGGAGATACTTCCCTCTCCAGTGATGTATCCGCCTTTGTCTCCCGCAAATGCGACATAGCCTCCTCTAATATTTCTCACGTCATATAGAAGCCGTAAGTCGCCAGTCATGTGCCTGGATGCTCCACTATCAACAATCCAATGACTATTAATAGTTCCTCCTGGAACACCCTGCACATGTCGTTTAAAGATCAGTTGAGGATGGGGACCCAAGCCTTAGTGGTCTTGGGTCGTCCCTGAGCATCACGAAAAGTGATCTCGATTTGTTGATGATTCTCAAAAACAGTTTGTTGATGATTCTCAAAAACAGTAGCTCCCCCTAAACTATCACCCGTCTTAGGTTTCCAAGTTTGTTTTTTCCTACCAGATTGAGTGTTGTAAACAGCTTTTGAAGCCTCTGGTTTTACTGGTTGTGAGACACTTGGTTCCCTTTTAACTGTTTTAACTTCAGATTTTAAAGCTTTTTCAACAGTTTTTATGTTCTTACGTCGTTGTTTCGTTTCTTGTTCTTTAACTGTTCGTTTATCATGTTTTGGTGAAACTGAACGACGTTGAGGGTGAACCTTTTCAGGTGGTGCCTTCTCAACGAATTTATCCTTTGGAGCGTTTGGGCAATTTTTAATGATATGCCCAAATTCCCCACATTTAAAGCATGTTCTCCTTTCCATAAACTTAGGAGAATTCGATTGACCAACAGATGTCGAACCCGTGGATCCTGAGGTACTTGCCTTTTCATCACACCCGTTTGTATGTTGAGTGTAATTGTTATCACCGTTACGTTTTAAGATCATGACTTGTTGTACAAAATCGGTGTTTGATTTATTCTCAAAAGTCACAATCTTATCAGTACCCTTTGATGACATGAATTTGACATCTTTTGCTTTCTTTTGATAACGAGCCCCTTTTGTTTCAGATTTTGATTGAGAAACATTAGGCTTTTGAGCTCGCCTTTCTGGTTGTTTACCCTTAGAAGCAATAGGTTGTTGTTTTGTTGGTGGTTTTTGATTTCCAAATTGTTTTCTAATCTCAGCCATAGGAACTGGATCACATTGAGTCACAATAACTCCTGGGAGTGTTTTTCCCAAAAACTTGTTTGTGTTATCTTCAAAAACTTTATCAATCAAAGAAGGATTGACATTCTTAATTGGAAAATCATTATCTGAATAAATTCTTGAATCACCAACCAAAGTGTACAACACATTACTGCTCTTAATGGTAGACACAGACGTCTTGTTAACTTTGACAGGATCTATCACTTGTTTGACGATTGACGGAACAGCAGGAGTAACAGGATCACAAAGAATGTGATTCTCAAGTGGAATTTCTACTCCTTTCATCTTGTCAAGTGATTTATCCTGATCACTAACATCCAATTCCGATTCATCATCCGATGACTCATAGTCCTCGATAATTGGAGGACTTTGTTTCATGGATGTTGAGGTTTCTTGTTGCTTAGAGGATGTGTTTGAAGAACTGTCCGGTTTGAACCCTTGGCCAGTAGAAAATTCCTCATAATCAAGAGGCACACTCGGTTCATACCGTGGCATATCTTCTTCATCAGGCATTTTGGTATAGTTATGTCTCAAAGGGGGTGGACATTTCTCATACCCTACGCCTTTCTTGTTTCCTTTCAGTTGTTGAACATCGATGATGTGATCAAGCACAAATCGGGAGTTAGAATAACTCTCTAATTTTTGTTTGATTACATCATGCTCGCACTTGGCAATGGCTAGTTGCTTCGTGGTTTCCTCAACAATATTTATGTACTCATTTATACTCACTTGTTTATGGTAAACCACTTTGTTCACTTCGGACACGCTTTTCTTTAATGTTTCGATTACAGATTTAAATTCTTTTTCGTTCCGAGTCAAAGCCATATTTGCCTCTTTGCATTTAGATAGTTCAATAAGCAAATTTTGATTATGACTATGAAGCTTTTATGATTCAAGCTTCATATCTGCACAAGATTTACAAATACTAGGAGCAGGAGTTTCAGAATTTACCTGACTCGAAGTGGCTGAGACGTTTGCCATAAAGGCAGTTTGAAAAGAAAAAGATCCATCTTCAGAAAAGAATTTCTCCATTTCCTTAGATACAGCAGCAGCCTTCTTGATCAGAACTGATTTCTGACTTTTCAACTCCTCAGCTTCATTTAATAAATCTTCAACATCAGATCCTGCTTCCTCCTTCACATCAGGCTCAGAGTGATTATCCCCAGGAATAGAACCTTCTTCATCAGAACTCCTAGAATAACCAGAACTGTCGTCACTTTCAGAGAACTCTTCCTTATGAACATGCCTAATGTGATTGATGATCTTTGCATAACATGTTGTTCCACCTCCTTGATCACCTTCCCCAAACTGTACAGACCAGTCACATCCTTCATCAGCTTGAACAGTCAAAGCCCGATTGGGATTTGATGGTCCGGACTGGCTCTGATTGTTGTTGACTGCCACCATCCTCCTGTCACGATTCTCTTGCTGGGCATTCACATTTGAAGTACTCGTCTGGTTTCTGAATGGGTTATGATTGCCTTGTTTGGTTGGTCGGGTGCACTCACGTTTGAAGTGCCCTTTCTCGCCACAATTGAAGCATGTGACAACATTTATATCAAACCCGTACTTCGTATCCTTCTTTCCTTCCAACGAAGTTCTTCCAATTCGAGCCATGAAGTCTTTTGTCCTTCTAATTGCACTAGCAAAAGCCCATTTGATATCCATCAACTCCATTTCATCCTTGTCGATCTGTTGATAATCTTCGTGGGTCATGTTGATGTTTCCAATCTGACCTGCTACCAAACCGCAATAAGCACTGACCATTGTATTGATAAGTTCCATATGCTCCTTTGCTACTTCAATGCTAACTTGAGAAAGGTTTGAAGTGTCGACTCGGATAGTGTTAGGGTTTTGAGGTTGAGGATTGTTGGTATAATGAGCTTGTTGTTGTGGTTGGACTTGTGGTTGTGGTTTTGATGGGACAGGAATGTAAGCCCTCGGATCGAATTGAGGTTGTGCGGGATTAACTTGAGGTGGAGGTTGTGGTGTTGGAATATAAGCCCTTGGATCAAAAACCGGTGCAGGAGCTGACTGAGGAAATGGAAAGGAACTTGTATTGGACACAAATGCCGTTTGCAATTTTGGTTGCTGAGCAGCACTGGATCTGGCCAAGGCGTCAAAACCTGGAAGATACATTTCCGTATTTTGAGGAGCAGGAACTCGTTTAGCTTTCCGGATTTCTTCATCATTCTTGTGTTCCAGCTTCTGAATGAATTCATAGATGTTGACTGTATTCAGAGTACCTGTATGCTTCAGCAGCTCAATAAATGAACTCCACTTTGGAGGTAGAGCATCAGCAAATCTAGTCACCATTTCACTAATCAAGTGATAAAACCGTGTAGTCATATCATTTAAGGTCTCATTTTCCAAAAACTGAAATGATTCAAATTCTTTCTTTAACAGATCATGGCGAGACTTTCGAGTAGCTGCATTGCCTTCTCCTCTCGCCACTAAAGCCTCCCATAAAGTTTTTGTGTCTTTGTAGTAAGAGAACTGATGATAAATTTCTTTGGTGAGCGCTTGTGTAAGAATTGCAAAAGCCTTTTTCTCCAAGTCATAGGCTTTCTTGTCATCTTCAAGCATATTAGCATAACCCGCTGAAGTGGATGCTGCAACTTCAAGATTAGGGTTGAATGCATTGATGAAACACGTCCAAAGTTCAGTGCTTTGCCCTTGAACATATGTGTGAAAACGGTTTTTCCATGATGGAAAGTCATTCATATGATTCAACTTTGGTGGGCGATTGTTGCTGCCAGTTTTACTTTCGCTGAGTAGAAGATTTTGAATACTCTGATAACGCCCATTGACTTGCACTGATCGTTGGTTGAGGAAACATACTTCTTGCCCATGCGGCTGCGGAAGTTCGATCTTGACCGGGTTGTGGGTCCGTACTCCAGTCCCACGAACTTGTACAACTCATTTTTGATGTATACTAGTGGAATACCTGAACAAACACTTGAAAACACAATGTTATGATGAACTTGCAAACCTTCTGTTGAAAAGTGACAACTTTCACGACGAAACACTTTCTACAAAACAGAATTATGTTTTGATGAAACAACTGATGACGAAACAGATCTTGTTTCGTCAAAGAAGTTTGGTGAAACAGATGTTTGATTCGTCAAAGGGACCTTTGGCGAAACAACCTTTGATTCGTCCAAGGGACCTTTGGCGAAACACTTTTGATTCGTCGAAGGGATCTTTGGCGAAACACTTTTCTGTTTCGTCGAAGAGACCTTTGGCGAAATGCTTTTCTGATTCGTTGACTTCTTGATTCGTCGAGAGCTGATTCGTCAAAAAGGTTGTCAGGGGTTGGTAAAAGTAGGTGATTTGGTGGGTAATAGAGTATATTATAATAATTTTCAAAGCAAGTTAACCTTATCAGTTGGATTAAAAAGTAAGTTTTGTCAAGAACACTTTGAATATTTTATGAAGATATGAAGAACACAAGAACAAACAGTGAACTTTATAATTTCCGAACACAAATTTTTGACTAAAACTTTCAACCAAAACCAACAGTTAGCATGTGAACATTCAAACTAGTATGGTTTTCGGTAAAACTCTTAGCAAACAAACGATATCCACAGTTTTTAAAGCTCCTTTTCCAGAAAAATACCAAGTTTTAAGAACACTTTTCTGAGAAAAACACACAAACACAAGTTTAAACAACCGAACTATGTTTGATTTTAAACAAGGATAAGAGCCACCGCTCTGATACCACTTGTAGGTCCCGAAATCGGAGGATCGATTTTCACAACCAATGCCTTGTTTATAACAAACAAAGTTAAGTGTGCGGAATCCACTTAACTATGCAAATCAAACATATAACACAAAAACACACAATGGTTAGCCAAAGAAACACACTCGTTTGATTAACTGGTTGAGAATGACAATCTGAAACAAACACAGCTTACAAACTTGAAGGGTATTCTCTCAACTCTAACCTTGAAACTGTGACAGTCTGTGCCTTATATAGCAGCTGGGCCTAAAACATTGACGAAACAACAGATGGGCCAACGAAACAGAAGTTAGCCCAAACCAAGCCAAACAGTCAACGAATCAGATATGATTCGTTGACCACTTTGATGAAACAGAAACAAGTATGATTATGTCTGTTTCGTCGACATGTATTTGACGAAACAGACTTGTTTCGCCAAAGGCTGCAAAAGGTTAGCTGTTTCTGCACAACAGACAGCAGAAACAGAAAGCACAAACAACACTATAAATGGACAGATATACCCTTAACATGCAACATGCATTGTTTACAACCAAATACATAACAAGAGAGACAACTAAGTCAGACACAAGCGGATAGGAAGATATCCGACTTGGACAACTGCGAATACAGACTCGATAACTGATAAAAGACCATACAAAATACAACATAACGTACAGGACTAGTAACAGACACAAAAATGCATCAACACTAACTTGGAGTTGTAAATTGTAGCTCTTTTACTAACTCTTTCATTTTTTAGACTTCCAAGTTATTCAATGTTGAACCGAGTTATAGAATGAACAAATCAAAGTGTTATCTAGCCTATTTCTTTGGTTTAGATTATGATCCAAGAAGAAAACGTTAGACCAAAATTCAGTTCAGTTAACCTGCAGTCAATAATCCTATATGCACAAATATTTAATGATGATTTATACCTGCTTTAGTTCAGTTAACCTGCAGTCAATAATCCTATATGCACAAATATTTAATGATGATTTATACCTGCAAGAGCTGGTTAGCAAACACATCAACTGTTGAAAGCATAATACTGCCCATAAAGCAGTTGATTAAAACCGACTGTCAAGACTCAATAAAATGTTAAAACAGAAAACTCTAAACATCCCATAACTGACTCAAAGTTCAAAACATTAGATCACATGTCAAAGTACACATATCATAACTAGATGTTTCTTGATATCCAGTTTGAAACTATTATAAAATAAAAACCACAGAATTCAAAAGGATCATATGGAAATAGAACATATATCCGATGGTGATACCGAGCTCTCAACATATTCTAATGAATGCAGCCTCCCTTTTTGGTCAAAATCCGTCAACAACTTTACCACCATATGCGAATCTTTAAACATGTCGTAGATGACGAATTGTTGTTCACACGGCTGCCACATAAGCAGTTTTCCGTCATCCAAGATACACATCCTCCCTACACAAGATTGTTGATGCACTTTTGTGTCTGTAACTAGTCTTGTATTTACGATGTATTGTGATCGGTCTTTTATCGTTTATCGAGTCTGTATTTGCCGTCGACCAAGTCGGATATCCTCCTATCCGCTTGTGTCTGACTTGTTTGTCTCCTTTTGCTATGTAATGATAACACGAACGATGCATGTTGCATAAAGGGTATTTCTGTCATAAGTAGGTGTTTATATGTTGTCTGCTGTTTGCTGTCTGTTTGCAGCAAAGATCTCACAACTTGCAGCCTTCGACGAAACAGGCTGTTTCGTCGAACACTTGATGACGAAACAAGCCTTGGTCTTTTAGTTGTGTTTCGTCGAGATCATTGATGAAACAAACTTTTTTCGTCATCTGCTTGGGCTTCCTTTGGCCCAGTGTCTGGCCCATTGTGTTTCGTCGGCCCACCTTGTGTTTCGTCGAACTATGGCCCAGACTGCTATATTTAGACACATTCTGTTTCGTTTAGAGTTAGAGATGAGAGCATATCCTTAATATCATTCTGTCTAGACTGTGTTTGTATCAGTTGGAATTCTCATCCAGTTTAATCAATCGATTGTGTTTCATTGGTTAAACCATTATTGTTACTGGTTTCTATGTTTGATTTGGCTTAGTTACATGGATTCCGCACACGTGACTTTGTTTGCTATAAACAAGGATTTTGTTGTGTAAATCGATCCTCCGATTTCGGGACCTACAAGTGGTATCAGAGCTTTAGGCTCTTATCCTTGTTTAAAATCAAACATTGTTCGGTTTTTATCAAGTGTTTGTGATTGATTTTCAAAAAGGTGTTCTTAAAAATTCATATTTTCCGGAAAAATGCTATAAAAACTGCTTGAAGATTGTTGGTTGCTAAAGAGTTTTGTCAAAAACCTTGTTAGATTGATTGTCTAGTGATAAACCGGGTTTTTAGTGAAAGTCTTGTGCAAATTTCGTGTTTCGGAAAATTTGACGGTGACCGGAAAATTCATATTTCTGGGTTTTGGTCTTCATATATTCAAGGGACATTCAAGGTGTTCTTGAATATTCATTGTTTTTATGATTTAAAAGTTAAAACAAAAAAGAATTAAATGCATTAACAATTGTTGCCATACCTTGGTTGGTAGTCTAAGCATGGTGTGAGTTGACAAAGTCGTATGCTTTGTCTGATTGAGGATAAGGTTTCAACTACTTCACCAACTCTTTGGTTACTTTTTCGACGAAACCATTTAGTGACGAATCAAAGTGTTTCGCCAAAAGGTCTCTTCGGCGAATCAAAAGTGTTTCGCCAAAAGGTCTCTTCGGTGAATCAAAGTGTTTCACCAAAAGGTTTCTTCGACGAAACAAAAGAGTTTCGCCAAAAGTCTTTTCGACGAAACACAGGCAGTTTCGTCATAAGTGAATTTGACGAAACAGAAGTTGTTTCGTGGGAAGTGTTTCGTCGTGTGTGTTGTCATTTTTAAACAGAAGGTTTGCATAAGTGTCATAACATTGTGTTTTCAAGTATTTGATCAGGTATTCTACTTGTATACATCAAAGATGAGTTGCACAAGTCCGTGGGATTGGAGTACGGACCCATAACCAAGTCAAGATCAAACTTCCGCAGTCGCGTGGGCAAGAAGTATGTTTCCTCAACCATCCATAAGTGCAAGTCAATGGGCGTTAGTATCGAATCAGAATCAAAGCATTCAAAATCTTCTGCTTAGCGAGAGTGAAACGGGAAGCAACAATCGCCCACCAAAGTTGAATCATATGAACGACTTTCCATCATGGAAAGGTCGTTTTCACACATACGTTCAAGGGCAAAGCACCGAACTTTGGACATGTTTCATTAACGCATGCAACCCTGCCCTCGAAGTAGCAGCATCAACGGCAGCGGGTTTTACTAATATGCTTGAAGATGACAAGAAAGCCTATGACTTAGAGAAAAAGGCATTTGCTATTCTTACACAAGCGCTTAACAAAGAAATCTATCAACAATTCTCTTACTGTAAAGACACAAAAACATTATGGGATGCCTTGGTAGCGAGAGGAGAAGGCAATGCAGCCACTAGAAAGTCACGCCATGATTTGTTAAAGAGAGAGTTTGAATCATTTCAGTTCTTGGAAAATGAAACCCTAAATGATATGACTACAGTTTTTATCATTTGATTAGTGAAATGTTTGCTTATGGAGTTTTGGCAACTCAATAGGAAATGGTTGCTAGGTTTGCTGATGCTTTACCTCCAAAGTGGAGTTCGTTTACTGAATTGCTAAAGCATACGGGTACTCTAGATACGGTCAATATCTATGAATTCATTCAGAAGCTGGAACACAAGAATGATGAAGAAATTCGGAAAGCTAAACGAGCTCCTACTCCTCAAAATACAGAAATGTACCTTCCAGGATTCGACTCTTTGGGCAGATCCAGTGCAGCTCAGCAACCGAAACTGCAAACGGCATTTGTGTCCAATACAAGTTCCTTTCCGTTTCCTCAGTCAGCTCATACTCCAGTTTTCGATCCAAGGGCTTATATTCCAACACCTCAACCTCCACCTCCAGTTAATACTACTCAACCTCAGTTTGATCCAAGGGCTTACATTCCTGTTCTATCACAACCACAAGTCCAACCACAACAGCAAGCTCATTATACCAACAATCCTCCACCCCTAAACCCTAACACGGTCAGAGTCGTTACTTCAAACCTCTCACAAGTTAGCATTGAAGTAGCAAAGGAGCATATGGAACTCATTAATACAATGGTCAGTGCTTACTGCGGTTTGGTCGCAGGTCAAATTGGAAACATCAATATGACCAATGAAGATTATCAACAGATCGACCGAGATGAAATGGAGTTAATGGATATCAAATGGGCATTTGCAAGTGCAGTTAGAAGGGCAAAGGACTTCATGGCTCAAACTGGAAGAACTTCGTTGGAAGGCAAAAAGGATACGAAGTACGGGTTTGATATAAATGCAGTCACATGTTTCAATTGTGGGGAAAAGGGACACTTCAAACGTGAGTGCACCCGACCAAGCAAACAAGGCAATCAGAACCCATTCAGAAATTAAACGAGTACTTCTGATGTCAATACCCATCAAGAGAATCGTGAAAGGAGGATGGTAGCAGTGAATAACAATCCGAACCAGTCTGGACCATCAAACACGAATCGAGCATTGACCGTTCAAGCTGACAAAGGGTGTGATTGGTCTGTACAATTTGGGGAAGGCGATCAAGGAGGAGGAACAGCGTGTTATGCAAAGATCATCAATCACATCAACCACATTCACAAGGAAGAATTTTCTGAAAGTGATGACAGTTCGGGTTATACCGGGAGTTCTGATGAAGAAAGTTCTGTTTCGGGTGATTATCATTCTGATTCTAATGTGAAGGAAGAAGCAAGTTCTGATGTTGATGACTTATTAAATGAAGCATAGGAGTTGAAATGTCAGAAATCAATTCTGATCAAGAAGGCTGCTGTAGCATCTAAAGAAATGGAGAAGTTAATCTCTGAAGATGGATCTTTTTCTTTTCATACTGCCTTTATGGCAAATGTCTCAGCCTCTACGAGTCAGGTAAATTCTGAAACTCCTGCTCCTAGTGTTTGTAAATCTTGTGTAGATTTGAAGCTTGAATCCGAAAAGCTTCATAGTCATAATCAAAGTTTGGTTATTGAACAGTCTAAGTGCAAAGAGGCAAATATGGCTTTAGTTCGAAACAAAAAGGAATTTAAATCTGTAATTGAAACCTTAAAGAAAAGTGTTTCCGAAGTGAACAAAGTTGTTTATCACAAACAAGTTAGAATTAATGATTACATTAACATTGTTGAGGAAACCAAAAAGGAACTAGCCATTGCCAAATGCGAGCATGATGCTATTAAGCAAAAATTGGAGAGTTATTCTAACTCCCGATTTGTGCTTGATCACATCATTGACGTTCAACAACTGAAAGGTAACAAGAAAGGTGTAGGGTATGAGAAGTGTCCGCCCCCTTTAAAACATAATTATACTCATATGCTTGATGAAGAGGATATGCCTCGGTATGAACCCAGTGTGCCGCTTGATTATGAGGAATTTTCTACTGGCCTTGGGTTCAAACCGGACAGTTCTTCAAGTACATCATCTGAGCAACCAGAAACCTCAACATCTACGAAACAAAGTCCTCCAATCATTGAGGACTATGAGTCGTCTGATGATGAATCAGAATCAGATGTTAGTGATAAGGATAAATCACTTGACAAGATGAAAGGAGTAGAAATTCCACTTGAAAATCATATTCTTTGTAATCCTGATACTCCTGCTGTTCAACCAGTTGTCAAACAAGTGATAGATCCTGTCAAGAATGACAAGACATCTGTGTCTACCATTAAGAGTAATAATGTGTTGTACACTTTGGTTGGTGATTCTAGAATCTATTCAGATCACGATTTTCCAATTAAAAATGTCAATCCATCTTCGATTGATAAAGTTTTTGAAGATAATACAAACAAGTTTTTGGGAAAAACAATTCCAGGAGTCATTGTAACTCAATGTGATCCAATTCCAAAAGCTGAGATTAGAAAACAATTTGGAAATCAAAAACCACCAACAAAGCAACAACCTATTGCTTCTAAGGGTAAACAACAAGAAAGGCAAGCTCAAAAGCCTAACGTTTCTCAATCAAAATTTGAAACAAAAGGAGCTCATTATCAGAAGAAAAACAGTAATGTCAAATTTGTAGCATCAAAGGGTACGGATAAAATTGAGACTTTTGAAAACAAATCAATCACCGATTTTGTACAACAAGTCAAGATTTTAAAACGTAACAGTCAAAACAATTACACTCAACATACAAACGAGTGTGATGAGAAAGCAAGTACCTCAGGTTCTACGAGATCGACATCTGTTGGTCAATCAGATTCTCCTAAGTTTGTGGAAAGGAGAACATGTTTTAAATGTGGGGAGTTTGGGCCTATCATTAAGAACTGCACAAACACTCCAAAAGATAAATTTGTTGAGAAAACCCCACCTGAAAAGGTTCACCCTCAACGTCGTCCTGTTTCACCAAAACATGATAAACGAACTGTTAAAGAACAAGAAACGAAACAACGACATAAAAACATCAAAGCTGTTGAAAAGGCTTTAAAATCTGAAGTCAAAACAGTAAAAAGAGAACCAAGTGTTTCACAACCATTAAAACTAGAAGTTTCAAAATCAGTATACAATACTCAATCTGGTAAACAAAACCAAACTTGGAAACCTAAGACGGGTGATAGTTCAGGGGGAGATACTGTGTTTAAGAATCATCAAGAAATTGAGATCACTTTCCGTGATGCTCAGGGACGACCCAAGACCACTAAGGCTTGGGTCCCCATCCTCAACTGATCTTTGAAAGATATGTGCAGGATTAATAGTCATTGGATTGTTGATAGTGGAGCATCCAGGCACATGACAGGCGACTTACGGCTTTTATATGATGTGAGAAATATTAGAGGAGGCTATGTCGCATTTGCAGGAGACAAAGGCGGATACATCACTGGAAAGGGAATGATCTCCAATGGTGTTGTATGTTTCGATAAGATCAATTATGTTCGTCAAATTGATCATAATCTTCTCAATGTGTCGCAAATCTGCGATAAAAAGTTCACCGTGCATTTTGATGATGCCGGTTGTTATGTGCTTAAACCTGGTTTCAAGATTCCCAAAGAATGGATTCTCTTATCGGCTCCAAGAGTTAATGATCTCTATATTCTTGATATGAGCCAAGCGATTACAACATGTGCACAAGTCACTTGTTTTGTCTCAAAAGCCACAGAAAAGCAGTTTATTTCTTGGCACAGAAGAATGGGGCACATCCACTTGAGGAAGATGAACCATTTGGTGAAAAACAATCTTGTGAATGGTGTGCCTATGAGAAGTTTTCATATACAAGATATTTGTGTTTCGTGCCAGAAAGGGAAGCAAACAAAGAAGTCTCACCATTTGAAGAAAATCAATACTGTTAGCATGCCTCTCGAACGTCATCATATGGACCTGTTTGGACCTATGAAACACAAGACAACATTCGGGGATGCTTACTGTTTGGTGGTTACCGACGATTATTCTAGATTTTCTTTGGTATCTTTTATGGCACACAAGAGTGATACTCCTGGCATCCTCAAAGATCTTCTTACAATGTTGGAGAATCTCTACACGTTAAAAGTTAAGAGGATCAGAAGCGACAATGGAACGGAGTTCAAAAACCATGTGATGGATGAGTTCTGTACTTCTAAGGGCATTCTTCATGAATACAGTTCTCGCTACACTCCACAACAAAACGGGTCGCTGAGAGGAAGAATCGGACGATAATTGAAACTACAAGAACAATGTTGGTAGAGTCGGAACTCCCTGTTTAATTCTGGGGGGAGGCTGTGTCGACTGCTTGCTACACATTAAACCGAGTTCTTACAGTTAAGAGGCATGGCAAAACTTGTTTCGAACTTCTACAGAAAAGGAAACCGGATCTTTCTTACTTAGAACCGTTTGGCGCTCCATGTACTATGATTGAGCCGGATGGAAAGTTTGGCGCGAAAGCTATCGATGGTTTCTTCCTTGGATATGCAACTCCAAATTTTCGTGTATGGAATCTGGCAACCAAAAAGATTGAACTATGGAGTGAAGTAAGGGTTCAAAGGTACACAAGTCCTGTTACAGCTCCGGGTGATCCTTGGATGTTCGATTACGATGGACTATTTGACTCCTTTAATCTGCCAACCTTTGACGAAGAATCTGCAGCTGCTAGAATGTTATTCGACAGTGACAACGCTGCTGGTTCACCATTGGTTAGACCTGTTATTGTTAACCCCCAAGGTTCTAATTCGGTTTACAATACGGTACAAAATGAGGTATTTGAAGATGCTGCTGATTACAATGAGTCATCGGAAGATGATGAATATCATGATGCGGCAGAAGGATCTTCAGCTCCAGTTGCTCCTGTTCAAGGTGCTTCTTTAGAAACTCCTCATGTGCAGAATGTAGATACTGCTAAAAGGAATGCATCCACTTGTACACATATTCCTGGTGTGGAGTTGGTTGTTGATCTTAATCTTAAGAATTTGGGTATCAATGCTTGTGTTCCTGAAAATCCTGAAATGAGGATTCATGATACCCATCCCCAGTAGAACATTATAGGAGATGTCCAACGCAGTGTGCAGACGTGTAATCAGCTGAGAAATAACCAGAATGCTGGTTTATATTCAGCCATTAGAGAATCTGGTCTTCAAAATGATTGGTCCTTCGCATGTTACGTTTCACAAGAAGAACCGAAATCTTGGAAAGAAGCCTTAACGGATAATGCTTGGGTTGAAGCCATGTAGGACGAACTGCAGCAATTTCAAAAGCTTGGTGTTGGGAAGCTTGTTGAAAAGCCAGAAAATTACAAGAAAATTAGCACTCGCTTTGTTTTTAAATGCAAGAAGGACGATCGTGAGTAGTTATTCGTAACAAGGCGAGACTGGTTGTTCAAGGTTTTCGCCAGATTGAAGGCATTAACTACAATGATGTTTATGCACCTGTTGCACGTCTGGAAGCTATTCGGATCTTTCCTGCTTATGCTTCTTTTTAAGGATTCAAAGTCTACCAGATGGATGTCAAAAGTGCTTTTCTTCATGGGATACTTCAAGAAGAGGTGTACGTCGAACAACCTCCTGGTTTTCAAGATCCTATTCACCCCGACCGGTTTTGGTTGCTCAACAAAGCTCTTTATGGTTTACATCAAGCACCTAGAGCTTGGTACGCAACCTTATCCAACTATCTTCTGGAGAACGGATTTCGACGAGGTCTTATTGATTGCACTCTCTTTATCAAAGAACAAGATGGAGATCTTCTGTTGGTACAGGTATACGTTGATGATATCATATTTGGTTCTACTAATGATTCTTTGTGCAGGCAATTCGAATGTATTATGCAGGAAAAGTTCGGGATGAGCGCTATGGGGGAGATGGATTTCTTTTTGGGCCTACAAGTTCAACAAACCGAGTCTGGGATATTCATCCATCAGACTAAATATGTTGGTTACATCTTGAGCCGGTTCCAGATGTCAGATGCAACGCCCATTGGTACCCCACTTCCGCAGAATCACGGGATTACTCCGGATTTGAAGGGTGAAAGCATCAACTCTTCATACTATCGCGCTATGATCGGATCTCTCATGTATCTCACTGCTTCGAGGCCTGACATCATGTATCCAACGTGCCTTCTTGCAAGATATCAAGCCAACCCGAAGGCCTCTCATCTGTCAGCTGTTAAAAGGATTTTTCGCTATTTGAAGGGATGCCCAGACACCGGTCTTTGGTACCCTAGGGATGATAGCTTTGACTTGACTGCATACAGTGATTCTGATTTCGGTGGTTGCAAAATTGATGGCAAATCAACAACAGCAAGATGTCAATTCTTAGGAAATCGCCTGGTTACGTGGCAGTGCAAAAAGCAAACGTGTGTTGCTACATCAACTTGTGAAGTAGAATACATTGCTGCCCCCCGGTTGTTGCTCCCAAGTCTTGTGGATACAACAACAAATGCGCGACTACGGTTTTGAATTCCTATCTACTCCTATTTTTGTTGATAACAATGCTGCCTTACAGATCACTAGAAATCTTGTGCAGCATTCCAAGACCAAACACATCGAAATTAAATATCACTTCATACGTGATTGTTTTAACAAAAGATTAATCGATGTCGTTCATGTCACCACCGATCACCAACGTGCCGACCTATTTACAAAAGCTTTCGATAAATCACGTTTTGATTATCTACTTTTGGTCAATGGCATTAAGATGATACCCGAGTAAACTTCTTTGGCTAATCATTTTTGTAAATATTTTCTTTCAAAACTTTAAAATACAAAAAGATTTTCATTTTCGTAACCTTTTAGCATTTTAGGGGGAGAAAATTTCAAGAAAATACAAAAACATTAAAAAATAAAAACAAATAAAAAAAATGTCTTTAAGTTCTGTCTTTTCGTTTGAAAAATTCAAAAATTAAAAAAAAATTGAAAAATTCAAAAAAATTAGAAAACCAAAAAATGAGTTTCTTGGAAAAAGGAAGATGATGATATTCACTGTTGTGGTCGGTCAACGTATTCAAAAATGTTAAAAAAATGATAAGTATCTCTACTAACGATGTATCGGTAGGCTCACAATCAAACTAAAATGTGCAGGATGATACAAACCTAACAAACTTCAAGCCAGGTGGGAACCATTCATTGGCATATGGTCTTGGTACCGAAATTTCGTTTGATAGATTGCCGAGGTTCTGAGATACTCGGTCTTTATGCTGCTTATCATCTGGGTATCATGGTTTTATCTTTTACCGAAAAATAACGGGGACACAAGTCTAGATCTTCCATGATACCATACATACGTGTACATATTGCATTCGACTTCAATAAGTGATCAACAATCACATGTCCCTCAAATAAGTGATAAAATATCACATTTATCCGGGAGTCAAGTTCGTCTCTCTGCTGTACGAAAGTACTGACCTGTTCACGGACTTGCTCCTGTGCCCTCATGCATCGAAAATCAAGTTCCTCATCAATAAGTGATTCTATCACATAGGACTTGTTTTCAATCAAAATAAGTGAGAATCTCACATCTTTATACGGTCAAACAGATGATAATCGGTATACTCACCGGTAAGATGAACTCTCGCGCATACCTTGATACGGGAATGTGTCGTGAGTGGATTCACATCGACTTGTAAGTATAATCCTTACCGTAAATCGTATCTCCTAATTGCGATTATGTTTGATAAGCTTGAGTTTATGTGGACAACAATACCGATAATCGAGGTTGTATACTTATCCAGAGCTTTAAACAGAAAATCAAAATCATGTTGACTAAGACCGTAAGCTGGTATGATTCCTGATCCTTGAAACTCGCAAAAAGTTGCATTTGTACAGTTGTTTATTTCTTTCAATTACTTTTTGTTTAGTTTTCCGCGCTTTAAATTCGTTTTTAGTGTAGTTTGTAAGTTCGTTTTTGATTAAGCCGAAGTTGTTGCTTGGTGTTTTCTGCCGGAAGCCTGAAACCTACTTCATAAAACGTCCTTGCATTTGAAAACTCAAACAAAATGGAAAAGTGTTCAACTTTATCAAAATCTGTTCAATTGCAAAATTTTCATGCCTTAGTGTTTGAAAAATGATGTCGACGAATCAAAGTATGGTCGACGATACAGATTCATATCGACGAAACAAAGCTTGGTCAAAGTCAAAGTTTCAACATTGGTCAAACCTGTTTAGTTATCGACGAAACAAGCCGTTTCGTCGAGGTAACAGCGAAACAAAATTAGCCCAGTTTCGTTTCGTCATGGGCTAAGTTTTCTGGCCCAAGTCCAAGCCCAACTGTCTGTTTCGTCAAAGCCCACATTCTGTTTCGTCGAAGATGTCCGTTTCGTTGAAGTTGAGTCGGTATAAGGGTCCCAGTGGTCAGACATGTCCTCGTTTTTCAAACCACTTGATTGTTTATCTTCTCCAAACACTCTCTGCCTTACCCCTTCACCATATCCATTCACCATCACTTAAAATCAGCATTTTACCTTCAAAACTTGCAAAAATCAAAGGTACAAAAATGTTTATAATCATGTTCTTAACATATTGAACCGTCTGTTCTTGTCCGAAACCCTCGGAGATCCTCTTTACTTGTTGTGTTCATGCTATAATCATGTGTGTGGTTTGTTTTCTCATAAAGACACATAGATTTAGTATATATATAATGATACATGCCTTGATTTGGGTTTGGGTTTCTTGTAACACAAAACAGGGGATGTGGGTTTGTTGGTTGTTTGTCGATTTTGGTGTGGTTTCGGTTAAAAATTGATGTCATTGTCGAACTTAAGATTGTTTTTCTGTTTGTCTTGGGTATGATAACTGTCAAATAGATGGGTGTGTGATTATTGATCATTAGTTAAATGGAAAACCCCCAAAATCGACGAAACTGAGAAAACATAACTGTTCAAAACCCCATTCACGGCGAAACAGACAGTCAGCGAAACGAAGAGTCGACGAAACGAAATGTTCCGTTTCGTCGAGTGAACGATCAACGAAACAAAGTAATCCATTTCGTCGAGGAACTGATCGACGAAAAGGAATGGTCAACGAAACGGACCCTGGTCAACAATCAAATTTTGTTTAGTCGTACCTTATTCTGTTTCGTCGAATGATGTCTGTTTCGTCGTCCATGCCTTAGTAAAATTTTCAGTATGGTGCCTGTTCACAGAACATGTGGAACTATGTGCTTAATGGGCATTTGATGTTCAAACATGTTTGTACATGAGTCTAATACACTTATTGTGACTTATTGTGGACATTTTCAATTTCAGATGGCACCGAAAGATAGCACATGGAAACGCGCAACAAAGAAGGAGAACAAGACGGAAGAGGAAATTATGTCTGAGAAACGTCATAATCAAGTTGCTTATCTGGATCCGGAAGCAAAGCTTGCTGAACTGAAAGATATCCCGAAATGGATCAGGGAGTCGCGGATCAACTATGCTGTCACTTTCTCGACACCAGTGTACAAATCTCTTATCAAAGCTTTCTGGGATTCCGCAAGTGTGGTGCAAGTGGATGCTAAGGATGTTATTAGGGGTCGTGTGAACGATTTGGATGTGATAGTCTCTCCGGATATTCTGAACGAAGTGTTATAACTACAAGACCATCCGGACGCTCCAGATTCTATTCCTATCATGTGTACACGAGGCTGCTTGTTACGTATGAAGTGTACCGGAGACATCTTCAGCACTCAAATCAACAAGGGTGATCTGCCGTTACGCTACATGTTCTCATTCATTGTGTTAGCAATAGACGTGCCGGATATGATATGGCTGGCAATGATCTAGTTGGTTTTATGGTGGCGTTGGTGCTAAATAAACCGTTTAGCATCTCAAAGTACATTTTCGCCAATATGAAGGAAAACATGACGATGACTGGAAGTAGAACAACCGGGAACAAGTTCTGGATGTATCCGCGGTTTCTTCAAATGATC
Organism: Helianthus annuus; assembly: GCF_002127325.2. NCBI lineage: Eukaryota > Viridiplantae > Streptophyta > Magnoliopsida > Asterales > Asteraceae > Helianthus > Helianthus annuus. The sequence goes on along the minus strand of NC_035437.2, from coordinate 113,552,432 downwards.
ATGAATATTCAACATCCTGGTCTTCCTAAAGCCGACAACGACATTCTGAAGATAGAGGCAATGAACTTCAATTCCTTGAGGATAATCAAGAACCTTGCAGCCAAAAGATACAAAGAAAGCGATCCTCCAAGGAAGTTGTTCGGTGCACTAGGAAATACTGATTACGTTGCTCCTGAAGATAATAAATGGCGTCACAGTGACACCCAATCCGATGACGAAGAGCCGGAGTTGAAAAGAAAAATGAGTGAAAAGTTTGGTCCAGATCCGGTTGATTCGGATATGTCGGCGAGTAATAGTGATGATGAAGGTGATGATGGTGGCGATACAGGTGCCGTTGGTGCATCTAGTGTTGGAACTACGGGTGGTACATCAGCAGGTGGTACATCAGCAGGTGGTACATCAGCGGGTGGTGCATCAGCAGGTGATACATCAGCCGGTGGCGATGACGAGGCTGATTCTGATTCTGATGATGATCATCTAATCGAGTTTGGATACGAAATGTATCTCGATGAATGTGGTGTTAAAAGATACAGGAAGATTCGACAAGAAGATGATCCAGAATACGTTCCTTCTGATTCTGAAGCGGAACGTTTAAAGAAAAGGAAAGCTGAGAAAGCTGCTGAACATAAGAAGAAGAAGAAAGCTAGAAGATACTTGAGTACCTCTGCTCAGCAATCTGTTCCTCAAGTACTAGTTCAAGAACCTCCTGTGGTATCTTCAGCTATTGAAACTCCAACAATAACTCCTCGGGCTGTTCCTCAAAGATCAATGGCGGCTGCAATTAGAGCAACTACCTCTCAGCCTAGTGGTGAGCATCAAAGGATATTGTCGGAAATGTCTCAAGACGAGAAAAATAACTTCCTATTCGCTCAAACTTGAAGCAACGGCAGATCGTATTCAGAGACAGACGGATTTCATTAGGATCACGAAAAATGATTCGATTAGTCATCAGGTGGACATAGATCAGTTGAAGTCCACTGTTGGAGAACAACAAGCTGTAATACAACGCCAACAAGCTGAGATTGATCAACTTAAAGCTGAAAACGTCCGTTTGAAAGCTGTAGACGAAGAGAGACAAAGAAGTAGTTATATACTTCAAAAGCTGGCTGAAGATCTTAAAGGAAGATGTGACTACATGAAAGAGTGGTACGACTCACGAAATACAACGATACTTGAGGGAGCTAAGAAGATAAATGCTGGTTATGAGTTTCTTTGAAGTCGGGTTGCTACTCTGTGGGAGGATCGATGTAAGCAACAAGAAATCATGAAGAAAAGGGATGATGATCCTGAAGATCAAGGGAATCCTGATCCTTCTACTACATCACAGCAGCCGACAGCAGCTACATCTTCTACAATTGTTGTTGTTCAGCCGCCAGCAATCTAATCTTCTCAAGGAACCTCTTCTGGAACAGTTGAAGAAATACAACAGATTGAAGGTACATCTTCTGTTCCTAGCAGTGCTGATCTTGCATTGCAGGTTATTCATCCATTCACTGGTGAATTGGTTGAAGAAAGTGAAATTATCGAGGATCTCTCACATCAGCAATTGATTACTCTAGAAGCAATGAGAGATATTGATGACGATGAGATTGAAAAGATGCCTAGTGAGCCGGAATCTACTGATGTTAAAAACATTGAAGAAATTGTCTTTGAGGGAAATGAGAAGAAGTCTTCGTATGTTCGACAAGATAGGACTGAATTCGCCCCTTTTCATGAAGATTGGTTAAAGGAGAATGTGGAAGAGATTGATGAGCATCTGAAGAACCGTGATACATCAGAAAATGCCACCGATGCGTTCTCCGCGTGGCGCCAACGGTTCTTGTCAAAGGTTTCCAAGCCGGTGCCAGAGGCTGCTCAAGTTGATTATTTACGATTCGAGAAAGCGAAGCTTAGTGGGCGAATCCTCTGTTGGATGTTTGTGAAGGAAACTCATTGCGTCGCCATCAAACGGGAATTTGGAATCCAATACTTTCGGTCGTTGTTGAGCATTCTATCTTTGCCATTTTATGATGTGGCCGCATTGACAAAGATTGAACTCATAAATCGCTCACAATATGATGGTGCAACTTTATTCGAGCGACTGATAAAGATGAACAAGAAGTCTGGCTGGAAAGACAAGTCGTACAAGCCTCAGTTCCCCATATATCAATAAATCAAGTTTACTCTTGATCCGGCAACCAACACTAGCACATACAAGCTTGTTTATAAGCCAGCGAAAGTGGTGGATAAGATACCCTTGATGCCGATGAAGCAAGATTTTCTTGGAGAAATGAGGTTATGGTGTTATGATTCCGACACGCACGAGGCGGTGATCGTTTTTAATGGCGATCAGGAAAATTTCAGGATGTTGGATCCAATGTGGATCGTTAATATGTACGCATCCGACATTAACAAGTTATATCGGCATGACATTTTCTATGAAGACAAGGACGCGCATCAGGCGTTGAAATTTCAGCGCGTCTCTTGTTTCTGCTACTACCGGGGAATTCATGCGGGCAGTTCGTGGTCCGAACAACACTGATGAAGGAAGATTCGAAGACCGAAGACGAGTAACAGACAAGGGGGAGTTTGTTGATGCACTTTTGTGTCTGTAACTAGTCTTGTATTTACGATGTATTTTGATCGGTCTTTGATCATTTATCGAGTCTGTATTTGCCGTCGACCAAGTCGGATATCCTCCTATCCGCTTGTGTCCGACTTGTTTGTCTCCTTTTGGTATGTAATGATAACACGAACGATGCATGTTGCATAAAGGGTATTTCTGTCATAAGTAGGTGTTTATATGTTGTCTGCTGTTTGCTGTCTGTTTGCAGCAAACATCTCACAACTTGCTGCCTTCGACGAAACAGGCTGTTTCGTCGAACACTTGATGACGAAACAAGCCTTGGTCTTTTAATTGTGTTTCGTCGAGATCAGTGACGAAACAGACTTGTTTCGTCGTCTGATTGGGCTTCCTTTGGCCCAGGCCCATTGTGTTTCGTTGGCCCACCTTGTGTTTCGTCGAACTATGGCCCAGGCTGCTATATATAGACACATTCTGTTTCGTTTAGAGTTAGAGATGAGAGCATACCCTTAAAGTCATTCTGTCTGGACTGTGTTTGTATCAGTTGGAATTCTCATCCAGTTTAATCAATCGATTGTGTTTCATTGGTTAAACCATTGTTGTTACTGGTTTCTATGTTTGATTTGGCTTAGTTACGTGGATTCCGCACACGTGACTTTGTTTGCTATAAACAAGGATTTGGTTTTGTAAATCGATCCTCTGATTTCGGGACCTACAAAGATGCATATGAAATTAGCATTGAGAACGACGATTTGAACGAAATCATTGTGCACCATGATTTCCCAAAACCATGTTCGTTCATCACCCTTAACTCGTATCCTTCCACATTAACTTGAGAGCAAAGCATGCAAAGGCGGCCTTTGTATGTACCCAAACGTATGAGGCTACGTCTATCTGGAATTTCTATCTCTGAAAATACCATCTTCTTGATATCAAGAGGTAGGATCAATGGAGTTCGGAAATGCGCCCTTCTCATTGCATTCTAGTACAAAAATCCATTTACAAAGATACCTGAATAGCTGTTGGAAACAAAATAGTCCCCGATGAACTTGGAAGGTCTGCTCCATGACATATATTTAAGACGGAAAACCTCACAGGATTTAAAATCAACCTCACATGATTTAACACGACCACTGGAATTATCTTTTAATCTAACAATCTTTAAGTCATCTGCGGTTGTGCCGTAGCCAAATCCATATAGTGAACCCTAACACCACCTAACCTTAGTCGATCTGGGAATTGACTTTGCTGATATAGAGATGAAAATTTTGACAAACTATGAAGATTTGGACAAAAGAGTGGGCCAACTCTTGACAACATCATAATTCTCGGCCCAGAATCCTACCTTTTATTTTATTTATTTCTATTTAAACCGTGGGGTATGGTGGGGCGGGGTTTTGGGTCATGGTTTGACACGTGAACTTCGAGGGGCACCGTTGGTCAGTTGCATGTTGGGTCGGAAGACCGCTAGGCCCGCCCAACGCTCGGGCTGAAACCCCCGCCCAAGGGGCCACGCCGAAACCCAAGCCCACCCGGGGTGATGACTTGGGCGTTTGTACCCAACCCACGGCCCAACCCCCGCCCCATACCCCATAGTCTTAGAGTTAATATTTTAATACTCTGCGTGAAGGTTTTTCTGTTTTTTTTTTTTTTCTAAACCAAGTGTGTCTTATTTTTTCTATATCAATTTTTTTGAACGGTAAATCGTACTTATTAGGGCTGCAAACCAATTGAATGAATACAAACAAGACTTCGTTCATGGCCGTTTGTCAAATAATTGTAATGTGTTCATTACCGAACCAGATTTTTTTGTTCGTTAACGTGTTCGTGATTTTAGGTAACGAAATCATGAACACAAATGAAGACAAACTAACACAAAAAAGGCGGTCAAGAACAAAATATTATCAGAATTTTGAAGTATTTAAATAAAATATTAAATTATAAACAGTAATGGACTATTGAACACAAATGAACATGTTCCCAAACATTCGCGAACATAAATGAACAAATGCGGCCTATGTTTATACGTGTTCATTTAACTAAACCAACAAATATATCAATAGAGCTATTTATGGTTTTAACAATTTAACTTGGATACCACCTCTATCGTTATTTGATTATTCATAAAAGATAATAGTATTTATTAGCTTCTAAAATATGGTAGTAAAAAGTAAAGGTAACTCACAAGACTCAAGTTGGCACAAACAAGTGACAAAACTGTTATGGAACCAAATAAATGTAACTGTTATATTTTAACCTATTTCATTGGTTTAGATTATGATTCAAGAAAATGGTAGACCATAACTCAATTCAGTTCAATGGTAGCCAACATTCCTATATGCATGAATGTTTAATGTTATGATTCATACACGTAAGAGCTGGTTAGCAAATACATCACCAACTGTCATCTTATCTAACTCTTGTCACCTTCAATAATCTAATCAAAAGACGGGCATACCTGTAAAACTTGATGTTTATGTTCATTGCCTGGTGGAGATTTGTAGCGATCTATTAGGCTACTCAGTATGGGTGAGGGTAGTTCTTGGAGGATGACCCTCCACCTTAGCGCCACATCATAGTCCTTGGAGGATGCCCCTCCAAGTATGGAACCAAGAAAATAAAGGATGAGCCTACCCCACTTAGTAATTTATTTATTTTTTTAATTTTGGCAAATTAAATATGCAATATATATAAAACTAAAATTAATTTAAACTCTAAAATAAATATTAATTCCAACATTACATTTAAAAAACAACATGTTCTTAAAAAAAATATAAAAACTAGTAGTCTTCATCTAGCATGTCATCGTTAGGTTCGTTTTGTGCATTGTTCCAAATGTACTCCACCAAGTCCGCTTGTAGGTTTTGATGCGTGTACTCGTTACGTAGACAAAATCCGTTTGAATCTTGTTGTTCTGTAGTCACTGGAACAGAATTCCCGTTAGACGCATTTTCGTTGTAGTCACAAATCACTCTACCTTCTTCGATGATCATGTTATGCAGCAAGATACAAGCATACATAATGTATGGCAACCTCTGTGGTGTAAAAGAACATGCTGTATGTTCAAAGATATGCCATTTTTGTAGAACCCCAAACACTGTTCAATATCTTTTCTTGCCCCCTTTTGAAACTTTGCAAATTTCTTTCTTTTTTCGTTTGTCAGGTGCGGAATAATTTTAAACATTGTATAGTACGTTGGGTATATTCCATCCGCAAGGTAGTAACCCCGCCTATATTCCACCTTCGAAACCGTAAAACTGGTGTCTGGACCTGTTCCTGTTATTACATCATCAAATATATGCGACTGGTAGATGATGTTAAGGTCGTTAAGTTAACTAGACAGACCAATAAAAGCATGCCAAATTTAGAGATCCTGTGATGCAACATCCTCTAGAATTATAGTTGGATGACCATGATCGCCCCGAGTATATTGACCTTTCCAGGCAGTAAGGCAGTTCTGCCACGACTAGTGCATGCAATTAATGCTTCCGAGCATTCATGGAAAACCATTTCTTTGTTTGCTTGATATAATATTTGGGCGTCGTTTGCGTTTGGTTTCCACAGATATTTCTTGCTGTATAACTTCATGATCCATTCGCAAAACATGTGCAAACATTCACGGGCAGTTCTTCCGGACATCCTTAAACACTCATCGAACGAGTCGGGTGCCGTCCCGTATGCCAGTTGGCGAATTTGCGACATACATTTCTGTAAAGTAGTGAATCCCCTACGGCCCCTAGTGTCATATGGTAGTGTGAAAAACGGATCAGACTGCGCCAAGTCGTCTGCGATACGTAAGAACAGTCGCGACTCATTCGGAACCAACGTCCAAACATCACCTCTGTGTACACAAGTTCGTCGGCAAAATAATCGGCCACTAAATTATCATGGCCGGCTGTATATTAACAACGGAAAAAAATTAAATACATTATTAAATTTAAATAAAGATACACTAAAAAATAAAATACCTTCTCGGTCTCGGTTTAAGGCGGCTGCCCTAGTTTGCGGTTGTGACGACGTTTCTGCCACTTCGTCATCCTACATGATCATTTGCGCTGCGTGCATAATGAAGTTTGGAAAAAATAATTCGCCCTCACCCGAAGATGACGAACACCACGATTAAGAAGAAGAAGACATGCTTATATTTTTTTAAAAGTATGATGGTGTATAAAAAAACGAGAGAGATTGTAAAGATTTTGGGTTAAAAGCTGGAGAATAAAGGGTGTATATTTATAAAGTGGGATTGAAAAAATATTTTTTTTTTTTACAACGGCTAGCCTCCTCCAACGTTCAATTTTTTTGTCGTTTTGTGCGCATCCTCATCGTCTGGCCTTGGACGTTCTCAAGGACGATGGAAGTGGGGAAATGGTGTTGAGGCCCGGCGACGGTCCAAGACGGGCCTTGCCGAGCCCCACACCGAGTGATCTTATTAAATTTAAATAAAGATACACTAAAAAACAAAATACCTTCTCGGTCTCTGTTGATACATATTATGTGGTCGCGACTCGACTCGGTTCGACTTGGCTAGGTTCGACTTGGCTCGGTTCGACTCGGTTAGGTAGGTTCGGCTCAAGCCCGACGTCACGACATTCCTCCATCGTGCGCCCCAGAGTTCGACACGCGAAGCACGGAGAGCCGAGAACGCTTCCCGCTTGACACATCATCATGACATCATCATGATGATGTCAAGACTTTGACTAAACTTCACATATTTGAAACAAGTTGAAATTCATGTACGTGCATGAGTATGTGAAACTTCACTTGGGCCAATCAGAATGCAGCATGGACTTCAACAATTTGGGCCAAAGCCCAAAGCTCGGCGAAACACAATGGAAGTCGACGAAACTGGGTTATTTCGTCGACCTTGTTTATGATTCGTCGTCTAGTTCTTCCATTTCGCCAAGTTTATGATTCGCCAAGCCTGATTCGTCGAGTTAGTTCTGTTTCGTTGTGTGTAGTGCTATAAATAGTCTGTTGTTAGACAGAAAATGTAGAGAACATAGAAAAGAACACAAAGAGAGAACACAAAGAGAGCACACAGAGAGCAAACACACACACACAAGAGTTTGAGAGAGTTTGAAAAACATATTTGTAAACATTGCTTTGTAACTGAACCTTTCATACGTATTAATACAGAGGTGTTAATCCGTGAATATTGCGTGTCGTGTATTTGCGTGTTCTATCTCAGTTTGCCTTTCCGGTTGGATTCCGCACAACCGGGTTCGTTCGTACACAAGGATTAGGGGACTAGATCCTCCTGGCCGGACCTACAAGTGGTATCAGAGCCTTGGCTCTTCTCCTTGTTAAAACCGATGTGTTCTTGTTTGTTTTTCGGGGTTGAAAGGTTATATTTTCTGAAAAACATTGTTTATCCGGTTTAAATCTTGATGTTTTGCTTTATGTTTTGTTAAAAACCGCGTTATTCTCATGCTCACATGTTAGTCTTTGGTTTTTATTAAACATCTTAGCAAAATCGTGTGTTTCAGAAAGTTTCGGGTCACCGGAAAATTCTTAGTTTTACCGGAAAGTTCATTGTGTTCTTCATACCTTCAAGTTGTTCTTCAAAAGTTACACTTTTTGATCCTTGAAAAATTGTTTGGAAAGTGGTTTGTGCATTGAGAATTGTTAACAGATTAAAATAATTAAAGCCTTACCTGTTTGGTGAAACAGGAATGTCCTGAGGCCGAAAGGAGTGTCTGCTGTGTCAGAACAGGATAAGGGTTGAAAAGTTTACCAACCACTACTGACAACTTTCTCGGCGAAACAGATTTTCGACGAAACATATAATTCCTTTCGTCAAATCAATTCAACGAAACACTTTGTTGGGCCTTCATTTTGTTTCGTCAAAGGCCCAAGTAGACCACAATACTTTCATGTTTCGCCGAGTTCAAAAAGGGAAAAGATTTGATCCAGTTTCGTCAAACTAGTGAAATTGGGCTTCTTGTTTTCGTCAAAGCCCAAAGGAGCCCAAGTCAAAGCCATTAAAGCTTTGTTTCGCAAAAAATTGTAAAGCCCAAGAGCAATTTGTTTCGCCAAGCCCATATATCCTTTTTGTTTCGTCACTGGGCCTCTCATTTAAAAAAAAAATCCATTTCGTCAACTATAGTTGGGCATTAGACTACATTTAGTTTCGTCACTACAAGGCTCAAATAGCTGAATTTTTGTTTCGTCAAGCCTAAGCCCAAAGGAAATTAGAGCCCAAAAATTTCGATTATATTTCTGTTTAGTCAAGAAGATTTTTGGGCCTATTTCGTTGACATTAGAGCCCAAAAAAAAATTCAAAACTTTGTTTCGTCGAATTTGATAGCTCTAAAGATATTTTCCTGTTTGGTCAAGTTTACAATTACAAAGTCCGTTTCATGAAACTTGTTTCGTCGAAACACTTTGTAAATTTAAACAGAAGGGTTGAAATTGTTATTTAACTGTGTGATTTGAGCGTGTTTTTCAGGTGATCATTTTTCCATATCAACAATGAATCCAAGTTGGTGGGGTACTCCGGCTCCGGATGGGGGAAAGTATAGAAATACAAGTTTATCTCCCTCATGGGCCGAATCTCCCGCATCGACATCTTCACAAGCCAATGCCATATCTACCGGTCAATGGGCATTAGTATCAAATCAAACTCCGAGCATTCAAAGTATCTTATTGAGAGGAAGCGAAACCGGAAGTTTGAATCGACCTCCAAAGTTGATGCACTTAAATGAATATCCAGGATCGGCAGAGAGGTTCAACACATACGTGCTTGGGCAAAATACAGAATTGTGGTTACGTTTCACCACAGATTTCGATCAAGCGATAGAGGTTGCCGCTTCATCTGCTGCTACGTTTGCCGATCTTCCAGAAGATCAAAAGAAGATGTATGATCTGGAAAAGAAGGCTTATGCCATTCTTACTCAGGCGTTAAGCAAAGATATTTACCATCAGTTTGTCAGTTTCAAGACAACGAAGAAACTGTGGGACGCGTTGAAGACCAGAGGGGTAGGGAATGAAGCAACACGTCAATTGCGACACGACCTACTCAAGAAAGAATTCGATGGCTTCACATGTATGGATAAAGAATCTTTGGGAGACATGACAAGTCGGTTTAATCATTTGCTTACTGAGTTGGGTAATTTTGGGGTAGTAACAACTCCAGCAGAGGTGGTGAAGAAGTTTGCTGATGCGTTGCCTCCCCAATGGAATAGTTTCTTGGAGATTTTGAAGTATAACGGGGTTTTGGCTACTACAAACATCAACGACTTTGTGCAGCTTTTAGAGAACAAGGATCAGGAGGAAACCTTAAAAGCAAAAAGAGTTCCAGTGCCACAAAATCCTGAAATGTATTATGGAACTTCCAGTACTTCTTCTGCAAGACCTATTGTGCCACACAATCCTGAAATGTATTATGGAACTTCGAGTACTTCTTCTGCAAAATCCATTGTGCAATGCAATCCTGAGATGTGTTATGGAACTTCCAGTTCTTCGTCTGCAAGACCCGGTTCACATGCTCCACTTCAAACGGCGTTTGTCACAAGCACCGATTTGTATAGCAATCAGATACAAGTTCCTGTTAAGCCAGCTCCCACCACAGACTTGTATGGGAATCCACTTCCTGCTTAACAACAGGCATGTTATGGAAGTACATCATCTGCTGGTCAGCAATCTAAGCCAAATACAGTACGGCTCGACACTTCAAGCTTTTCAAAGGTCAGTGTGGAAGTAGCAAAGGAACACATGGAGCTGCTTAACACCTTAGTGAGCGCGTACTGTGGGTTAGTGGAAGGTCAGATTGGGAACATTAATCTGACACAGGAAGACTATCAGCAGATTGACAAGGAAGAGATGGAGATGATGGACATCAGGTGGGCATTTGCTAGTGCTGTGAGGAGGGCAAATGATTTCATGGAGAGAACGGGCAGAACCGGGAAAGCAAGAAAGACACCAAGTATGGGTTTGATAAACAAGCAGTGAAGTGCTTCAACTGTGTGAACGGGGTCACTTCAAAAGAGAATGTACAAGGCCAGCACAGCATGGGAACCAGAATCCCTTCAGAAATCAAGGCAATCAGCAGAACAAGAACAAGAACAATGAGCGTACGTTGATACCTGTCAATAACCAAAGCCAAGCGGGACCGTCAAATGCCAACCAGGCACTTGTGGTTCAGGTAGATGAAGGTTGTGATTGGTCAATCCAGTTGAGTGGTGATGCTCCAGATGGAACAGCATGTTTTGCTGAAGTCGTTAAGGATTTAATTCACACCAGTGGTGGAGAATCTTCTGCCAATGGTGGTGAATCTTCTAAGGATGAAGACTCTTCTGGTTACAGCAGGAGTTCAGATGAAGAATCCTCAAGTTCAGGTGATGATCATGTGGGTGAGGCATCAAGTATGTCAGTTGATGCAGATATTGATGAGCTTTTGGAGGAAGCTGCAGCAGGAACTGATAGAAGATCTATTCTGGTGGATCAAGCTGCTTTTTCTTCGCCTTCTCTCCAATCAGCCTTTATGGCTAATGTCGACAGTTCATCAAGTCAGGTATGTGTCGATGAACCCACTGCTGTTATTTGTGATAATTGTGATAGTTTGAGTGTTAAATGTGCTGATTTAGAGGCAGACATGTCTGAGTTGCAAGGCAAACATGATGCTTTACAAGCTAGTTTGTTTGACTTGCAAGACAAACATGTTACATTGAATGATAAGTGGTGTGAGTTGCAAAACAAACACGAGGCTTTGCAAGAGAAATATGATGTGACATTCATCCACAATCAAAAGTTGACCGTGGATCTTTCGAAGTGCACTGAAGCCAACATGTTTTATGAAAACCATGAAAAGGAGTTTAAATCGGTAATTGAGAAATTAAAGAAAGATAAAACCGAATTAACTAAGATGGTTTCCAGAAAACAAACTTACATTAATTTGTATATAACTCGCCTAGAGATAATGCATAAAGAGATGGCTTGTGTCAAAACTGAAAGTGAGGCGATCCAGCTTAAGCTAGACAGTTATTTGAGCTCTAGCTATGTGTTGGATCACATCATTGATGTTCAGAAAGAGAAACGGGATGTCACATGCATAGGCTACAAGAAATGTCCACCACCAGTGAGACACAGTTATGATGCTATGCCTGACGAAGAGGATAGAACTTTCTTTGAACCATCTGTTCCTCTAGATGTGAAGGAATTTGCTACAGGACTCGGATACAAGAACGAAGTATCATCAGATTCAGATGTATCAGCAGATACGTGTGAGTCTTCTGTTGAACTGAATCAGGATCCTCCAGTTATCATTGAGGATGCTGATTCTTCTGATGATGAATCCGATGATACTATACCAGCAAAGTCTGATGCGGAAATCAAAGAAGAGGACATACCTCTTGAGAATCATATTCTATGTGATCCTCCTGCAAAACCCGCTAAGACTGTTGCAATCCAGTCCACGTCTGCAAAAGAGTTGGAGAGTGTGAATTTGCTGTACACTCTTGTTGGTGATGATAAATTTACTCAGACAAAGATTTTCCTATTAAGAATGTTAATCAATCTTTAATCAATAAAGTCTTTGAAAACTCGACAAGTAAGTTTTTGGGAAAGACAGGATCACGTGTTACGGTAACACAGTGTCCTCCTATTCCAAAGGCCGAAGTTCGAAAACAATTTGGCAATAAGAAATTACCAAAAGTGCAAAAACAACAAAATCACACCAAGCAAAAAGGAAAATTACAGGCACAAGGTCAAAAGAAGCCGAATCAAAAGAAGAACAAGAATGTGAACTTTGTGAAATCAAAGGGAACGGACAAAATTGAAACGTTTGAAAACAAATCTAACTTAGATTTTGTTAAGAAAGCAACTGTACAGAAAAGAAATGAATGAAACATTTCGAAACCTAGTACCTCAGGATCACAAAGTTCATCATCATCCGCAAGACGATCACATGATACTTCGGGGTTTGTTGAACGAAGATCATGTTTTGAGTGTGGAACAATTGGACATGTAATTCGAAATTGTCTATATCTTCATAAACAAAAAGGCAAAGATGATGATCCCCATGACCAAACTGACCGTAAGCGATCTCTTTCTGTAAGACAAGATCCCCGCCTTGTAAAAGAAAGGGAAAAGAAACAGAAACGCCAACAGGTCAAGAAAATTGAAAAGGCGATTAAGACCGATGTGGTTAAGAAAACATCTGTTTCTGTAAAACCAGACAATTCAAAAACTTCAGACAACCATGAAGTTAAGATTTTAAAGAATAACACTGGTAAAACAAAACAGACCTGGAAACCAAAAACGGTTACTGAATCAGGGGGACCATCACAATTTACGAATCATCAAAGAATAGAAGTTATTGTTGTGGATGAAAATGGAAGACCCAAGACCACAATGGCTTGGGTCCCCCTCTCCAACTAATCTCTGAATGAGTGTTCAGGATGTTCCAGGAGGAACTATTGATAGTCTTAGGATTGTTGATAGTGGAGCGTCCATGCACAAGATTGGCGACATAAGGCTCCAAAATATTGTTATATCTAAGAAAATGTTGTTGCCATTGATGGAGAGAGAGGAAAAAAAAAAAGAAAAGAAGAAGAATATGTTGGTGAAAGAATGTGGTTGAATGAAGTTGCAAAATTCGACCAGATGAAAAATGTGCCAAAATTTGGTTGTTATGGTTTTTGATCGGGTCCTCAGGATAGATTCCAATGAAATGTGTGCGGATGCCTTGGCATGGATTGAACATCCGCACACCACTTCTGAAAGAGAAAGACAAAGACCTTTGCTGGTGCAATGTGGAAGACCAGCCGGAACCAAAGGTTTATGATCTTGTTGCTATGAAGAGATTTCTCAGTAGCTACAAAAATCGACCTTGAAATCCACACCGGGTGGATATTCTGTTTGGGAGAGCACCCAGATTCCTTGCAATGCATGAAACAGTTGCAGGATACGGTTTTGAATTTCTAATCTCTCCTATACCTGTCGATATTTAAGCTGTTTTATGAATTATATCATCTCGTACAGCACTCTTTGACCTGATACGTTGAACTCGAATATCACCTCACACATGATTGTTTCTCTATGAAACTCGTCAATGTTGTCATGGTCCGCACCGCTTACCGACGTGCCAACTGATTTTTCCAAAATTCGATAAATCATTTCTGATTAAAATTAATTTTGGTAAACGGCATTGAGGTAAAGCATGAGTCAAAACCAACATCGGAAAATCATTTTTGTAAATATCTTTGGGTCTTTTAAATTTATCTTAGTTTATTGATTTTAGGGGGAGTAAATCCAAAAAAAAAAAAATCTGAAAATCCAAAAACATCGAAAAATTTCAAAAACACAAAAACAATAGAAAAACAAAAATGAGTTTCCTGGCGAGCAAAAGAGAAAATGATAGTACGTCAGTGGTCTATCCAAACCTCTTTAAACCTTAAATGAAAAACCATAAGCAGCTCTATATAAGATGTATCGGTAGGCTCACAATCACTTTAAAGCGTGTAGGGTGATATAAATCTTAATCGACTGGAGACAGTTGGGAACCATTCATTGGCATATGGTCTTAGTACTGAAATTTCGTTTGATAGATTGCCGAGGTTCTGAGATATTCGGTCTTTATGCTGCTTATCATCTGGGTATCATGGTTGTATCTTTTTCCGAAAAATAACGGGGACGCAAGTCTAGATCTTCCATGATACTATACATACGTGTACATACTGCATTCGACCTCAATAAGTGATCAACAATCTCATGTCCAAACAAATAAGTGATAAAATATCACATTTATCCGGGAGTCAAGTTCGTCTCTCTGCTGTACGAAAGTACTGACCTGTTCACGGACTTGCTCCTGTGCCCTCATGCATCTGAAAATCAAGTTCCTCATCAATAAGTGATTCTATCACATAGGGCTTGTTTTCAAATCAAAATAAGTGAGAATCTCACATCATATATAGTCAAACAGATGATAATCGGTATACTCACCGGTAAGATGAACCCTCGTGCATACCTTGATACGGGAATGTGTCGTGATGTGGATGAACACCGGTCGGTAAGTATAAATCATACCTTAACGTATCCCCTCGCCATGATTACATATGATAAGTTGAGCTTATGTGGACAACAATACCGATAATTGTTATAGGATGCTTATCTTAATGTTAACTACTTGAACAACAAGAGCGTTTTGGCATGACCGTACACTGATATGATTCTCTTACCCTCGAAACTCGCAAAAAGAATGTCTGTAAATATTTATTTACTGCTTTCAGTCTTTACATTTGAAATATTCAAAAATACCAAAAAGATTTTAGGTGTGTTTTAATATAAACTTTATAAAAGCCAAAAAGATTTTATTTCTATTTTATTTTCGATCGTACAATGTTGGATCTCGAGTCTTCGTTACCTGAAACCTGATTGAAAACCGAATTGACTATATCTTCATAAGCGGTCGGAATTTGCAAGTTTTGAAAGTTGAAAACTAAAATTGACAAATTTGTTAAACTTTCAAACTGTCGGACGGTATTTGATTGAAACATGGTCATACGTGTGTCATTTATTTATACTAACTATATTCCAAGCAGTTGTTCTCATTACGCGTTTAGATTTCTTGCATGTGCAGATTCTAAAGGCAAGGAGAACATGGTCCATGACAAAGCTTCGGAATGAAGACACGACGTGAAGGCACTCCAATGATGAAGATGATCGAGTTGCCGCTGACCATCACCAATACCACAAGGATCACAAGTTATAAAGATCAAGTCTTTCACGAGCATAACTCAAGGGGGAGCTTATGTTAAGGGGGAGTTCGTCAACACACTTCCTATATGAAACGGGGAGTTTGTTGATACACTTTCTACTTTCAAGACGTGAAGACATTGAAGATCCTCCGACATGGAAGACATGGAAGATGAACCTCACGAGTAGCGTCCAAGGGGGAGTTTGTTGATACATATTATGTGGTCGCAACTCGACTCGGTTCGACTTGGCTCGGTTCGACTCGGTTAGGTTTGGCTCAAGCTCGACATCACGACATTCCTCCATCGTGCGCCCCAGAGTTCGACACGCGAAGCACGGAGAGCCGAGAACGCTTCCCGCTTGACACATCATCATGACATCATCATGATGATGTCATGATGATGTCAAGACTTTGACTAAACTTCACATATTTGAAACAAGTTGAAATTCATGTACGTGCATGAGTATGTGAAACTTCACTTGGGCCAATCAGAATGCAGCATGGACTTCAACAATTTGGGCCAAAGCCCAAAGCTCGGCGAAACACAATGGAAGTTGACGAAACTGGGTTTTTTCGTCGACCTTGTTTATGATTCGTCGTCTTGTTCTTCCATTTCACCAAGTTTATGATTCGCCAAGCCTGATTCGTCGAGTTAGTTCTGTTTCGTTGTGAGTAGTGCTATAAATAGTCTGTTGTTAGACAGAAAATGTAGAGAACATAGAAAAGAACACAAAGAGAGAACACAAAGAGAGCACACAGAGAGCAAACACACACACACACGAGAGTTTGAGAGAGTTTGCAAAACATATTTGTAAACATTGCTTTGTAACTGAACCTTTCATACGTATTAATACAGAGGTGTTAATCCGTGAATATTGCGTGTCGTGTATTTGCGTCTTCTATCTCGGTTTGCCTTTCCGGTTGGTTTCCGCACAACCGGGTTGGTTCGTACACAAGGATTAGGCGACTAGATCCTCCTAGCCGGACCTACAGTCTCGGTTTAAGGCGTCTGCCCAAGTTTGCGGTTGTGACGATGTTTCTGCCACTTCGTCCTCCTACATGATCATTTGCGCTGCGTGCATAATGAAGTTTGGAAAATAATAATTCGCCCTCACCCGAAGATGACGAACACCACGATTAAGAAGAAGAAGACATGCCTATATTTTTTTAAAAGTATGATGGTGTATAAAAAACGAGAGAGATTGTAAAGATTTTGGGTTAAAAGTTGGATAATAAAGGGTGTATATTTATAAAGTGGGATTGAAAAAATATTTTTTTTTTACAACGGCTAGCCTCCTCCAACGTTCTATTTTTTTGTCATTTTGTGTGCATCCTCATCGTCTAGCTTTGGACGTTCTCAAGGATGATGGAAGTGGGGAAATGGTGTTGAGGCCCGGCGACAGTCCAAGACGGGCCTTGCCGAGCCGCACACCGAGTGGTCTTATCCCCATCCCACTTGTTCTCTGTAAAAACTCCTCAATCCCATTTCCACATCCCAGACATGGTAACAGAACTGAAATTAGTCAATTCCATTGAAAGGATAGTTCTTTTTTTATAGCGGTGGATTACAACAGACTATGAAGACTCAATCAAATACTAAAATAAGAGTCCTAATAAACACAAATACTCAAACAATCCATAACTGACTCATGTGAAAAGAAAAAAATAGATATCTGTCTCAAAGTAAACACATTATAACTAGTTGTTTCTTAATCTCTAGCTGTAAACCGTTAATAACCACTGAAATGAAAAGGATCTTATGGAAATACTTCATATATACATATTCTACGGATTGCAGTCGCTCTTCTATGCGAGACCTCATCAAGGCATTCATCACCTTATACGGATTTTTAAACATGTCGTAGGTGATGAGTTGTGACGAGATCAACATAAGCAGTTTCACGTCATCCACATAATGATTCCCTGAACCCATGTTCATTCATCACCCTTAACTCATATCTTTCCACATTTTTTGGGGAGGGAATATATCATGCAAAAGCACCCATTGTATGTTAGAATAGAATTTGCATTTGCAGCAGAATGACTTGTTGATTTGGAAACCAAGATTTATCGAAGAGATATACAAGGATATTTTTGGAATTCAAGATCGAATGAAATTGATTCTTAGTGCCGAGAATGGAACCCGGCAAGCCACATATATATCATATAGATGGCAGTTGAGGACGGTTGAAAATGGAGGGACAAACCGCCTTCTTGAAACGGTGTCTTCTAACCAACACAACCCCTCACACATACCGATCTTAATTACATAGTTATAAGTCACATAATCCTGAAATAACATACATACATAATGTAACACCCCCAAAATACCACCTGCGGAAACCCCGCGAGGCGTGTTACACATCAGAGTCTGAGCCACCAATCACGTTGAACCAATGATAATATTTAAATAAAACATGTCATTAATTGCCAAGATTAAATGTCAAACATAATATCGATTCACATGAGTTATATAGCGGAAGCATATGATAAATCATTTAGGAATCGTTTCATAATAAAACTCAGAACCAATGTATCAATTATAATTAATCCAATAGCTTCGATCCATGACCACTCCAGCACTCCCAGATAGCAAGTCCATGTTCCAAGGTTAACGACCTTCAAGCATGCAAACAAGTGTGTCAGACTACGCTGGTGAGTTCAAGGTTTCGTTAACGTGTTGTGTTTCCAGATATATGTTAATGCGATTCAATGTTCCGTTACGATGTTGCTCAAGTTAGTTACCCTAGGGACTACGCCCTTACGTAACCGAGGAGTGTGCCTCTTAGCAACCCACTATGTTGTTCAGTTAGTTACCCTAGGGAAAACGCCCTTACGTAACCGAGGAGTGTGCCTCTAAACAACCATAGTGAAACCCAGATAATTAGTTCACCCCCGTCCTTACGGCCCAGTGTGAGGTGTCCCACCTAATAGCGCTATCAACTAATTACCCCCATTGCCCTCCAGGCAATAACCAAAACCGATTAAGTTGTTTACCCAATGTTTCCCTTCCAAATGTTTACCGGTTGTCCCAAACCACCGGGACGCATGCTTGAGAAAATGCATTGAACTCACCTTGGTTTGCTCGGCAGATTATACCAAAGTTACTTGAATTAAAAGTGATCAAACACGTCCTAACAGGATTATCATACGAGTCAGGTTTTGACTTCAAGTAATGCACGTATAAATCATACAAGTTAACACGTTAATAATCACGTATTGATCATGGCAACATCTTAGCAGTCAAGAGTACAATGAAATCATACTTGTGCGTTTAAATTATTAGCCCAACGTAATCGGCCCAAATATCATATCATTCGTGAGTGACTTGTGCGATCCAATGTCTAAGCCCAACAAATCCCCCGGCCCCACATACAAGAAATCAGCTTATCACATTACGGCCCAAATAACACATTAACATCTTGTGCGATCATCTCTAATACCCAGCCCATGTCATCGGCCCAACAGTAAAGAAGTTCACATAAGACTCTCAGCCCAAACGAACAAAATAGAATTAACTAGTGCGGTCCAGTTTCATTTCCCAGCCCAAGACTACGGCCCAGTAACTAATCTTAGGCCTTGTGCGATTCCAGTGGGTTGTGCGACTGGATTTGGGCTTGTTCAGCCCAACTAGCATAACGGCTCAACTTGTACGATCAGTGTGGGCTTGTGCGTTTGTGTCCTGGGCTTCTAAGGCCCAACAGTTAAACGACATTACCCCTTGTGCGACTGGGCAATGCCTTGTGCGACTGGAGACCCCTTGTACGATCAGAGTCTCTTGTGCGACCGGATCAGCTTGTGTGATCGAACCAGCTTGTGCGACCCGGTCTTGTGCGATCCGTAACAAACTTCCGGATGTCATGCAATCGGTTACAAGCTTTTAATAGTTTCCATATTCAAAATCAATTAACAACTAATCAGTTTCCAATCATGCCTCTAATCGATCAAACTAGCATATCTAGCATTTTAATTCATATGAACCCTAATTCAAACATAAGCACTAATCTATCAAGAACATAAACAATATATCCATCATCTTATCAAATCGTGTGATATGGTCCGATTACTAACATGTATATTAACTCAACAGTTGTGCACATCATCCGTATATAAGCACATATCTGACGATTAACAAACATCCAATCTAGAATCATCATGCCAAAACAATCCGAGAACCAAGCATATCAACATAATCGGATCGGCCCTAGTTTATTATTATGTAACTCTAAAACATGTGAAATCACATAAAATAAACCAATCAAATAACCAAACACTAACCGAATGATAGATGATGCAAGAACAATTCCAAACGGTGAGCCTTGGGTGCCGTCGGCTTCGAGAGAGAAGGGACGAGAGAGAGAGAGCTCGAGTTCTTGTGTGTGTATTGTGTGTTGTAAAAAGTGTGAGGTAGTTGCCCTACCCTAAATGTATACGAATAAGGGATGGGCCGGATTCAACCATGGGCCGCCTTTATGTCCGGTTACAAGCTTTACGGCCCAAAGGGCTTGTGTGATTCGTGGTTGTTGTGCGGTCGAGTGGGTCTTATGCGATTACCACATATATACAAGCATTAAATCATAACATTCAATAAAAGTACATATCCCATGATCACATATAGTAAAACATAACATTCATACATTCATTTAGTTTCACGTGAGCACGTAGCGTTACACAAAAGTAGGTTCGAATTACGAGTTGTCACAGTATCCCCAACTAAAAAGAAATTTCGTCCCGAAATTTGGTACGCACTCACTAACGTAAGCTGTAATGTTCACTAGTTTTCCTGGGGTGTCACATCATCCCCCACTTGAATGGGAATTTCGTCCCGAAATTCACTAGTTGCATCAACATTAAGTTTGCCAGGTTCTGCCTGATCTGTGGGGAACAAATGTGGATACTTAAGTTTCATCTGATCCTCGCGTTCCCACGTGAACTCTGGACCACGTCTTGAGTTCCAACGAACTCTAACAATCGGTATACGGCTGTGTTTACGAACTTTAACTTCCCGATTCATAATTTCAATTGGTTCTTCGACAAACTGCAATTTGTCGTCTATCTTCAGCTCTTGAAATGGTACTACTAGTGTTTCATCAACCAAACACTTCTTTAGCTGCGATACGTGAAATACATCATGGACATTACCCAACTCAGCAGGTAATTCCAACCTATAGGCCACCTTTCCAATTCGTTCCAGAATTTTGAATGGTCCTACATAGCGAGGGTTTAGTTTGCCATGTTTCCCAAAACGAACCACACCCTTCCAGGGTGAAACCTTTAACATAACGCGGTCATTAACTTCAAATTCCAGCGGTTTACTACGCTTGTCAGCGTAGTTTTTCTGACGATCGCGAACTGCGGCCATACGGTTTCGGATCTGCACAATGCTTTCTGATGCCTCATACACTGCTGCCAGCTGAGAAAAATTTGTCTGTTTCCTTGATTGCTAGGAAGTGTGCTGATTTCGTGAGGCGATCAACAATCACTCAAGTAGTGTCATTCCCAGCCTGAGTTCTTGGTAGTCCTGTCACGAAATCCATAGCGATCTGTTCCCACTTCCATGTGGGTATCTCTGGTTGCTGCAGTAGACCCAAGGGCTTTTGATGTTTTGCTTTGACTTTAGCACAAGTCAAACATTTGCTGACGTAGGTTGCTATATGAGCCTTCATGCTGGGCCACCAGTAGGTAGTTTTCAGGTCGGGGTACATCTTATCTAATCCCGGATGTACAGAGTAACGTGATTTATGTGCCTCTTCCATTACAAGTTCTCGCAAGTTGCCAAAGAATGGGACCCAAATGCGTCCAGTTACGTAGTAAGCGTCGTCTGCCTTCTGTTCTAATCGCTGTCGTGAGCCACGTAAGGCTTCTGCTTTGACATTTTCGGGTTGCAATGCTTCTACCTGAGCATTTCGTATTTGTGCTGGAAGGCGAGGCTGAATCATAAGCTGTAGCGCTCGCACGCGCCGAGGTAAAGTGTCTTTCCAACTGAGGGCGTCAGCCACAACATTGGCCTTGCCTGGATGGTACTTGATAGCGCATTCATAATCGTTCAGTAGTTCAACCCATCGTCGTTGACGCATGTTCGAATCCTTCTGCTTAAGAATATGCTCGAGACTCCTGTGATCGGTGTAAATCGTGCACCTGGTACCGTACAGGTAGTGTCGCCATATCTTAAGCGCGAAAACTGCAGCTCTCAGCTCTAAATCGTGCGTTGTGTAGTTCCGTTCATGGATCTTAAGTTGGCGCGGAGCGTAAGCAATGACCTTGTCGCGCTGCATTAACACACATCCAAGACCTTGGATGGATGCGTCACAATATACTACGAAATCGTCTGTGCCCTCTGGCAAAGAGAGAATAGGTACGCTGCAAAGCCTATCCTTGAGGTGCTGAAAAGCAGTCTCCTGGGGCTCTCCCCAACGATAGGTGACACCCTTCTGCGTCAGTAGCGTAAGCGGCTGAGCAATCTTTGAAAAGTCTTTAATAAACCGTCTGTAGTAACCCGCCAAACCCAAGAATTGGCGTATTTCCGTTGGTGTACGTGGTGCAGGCCAGTTTCTGATCGAATCTACCTTGGATGGATCGACATGGACCCCATCCTTGTTCACTACGTGGCCTAAGAAGTGGACTTCACGAAGCCAGAAGTCACATTTCAAAAACTTGGCGTACAGCTGTTCCTTTCGAAGAAGCTCCAAAATAAGGCGTAGATGCTGCTCGTGTTCCTCCTGACTCTTGGAGTAGATCAGGATGTCGTCGATGAAGACAATGACGAACTTGTCAAGATAGGGTTTGCACACCCTGTTCACAAGGTTCATAAATACGGCAGGTGTGACAACCCGCACTAAACCAGGTATCCGTACGACTTAATTACTGATTAATTACTGCCTAATTACTGTGCTTGCTTGAACTAGCTGATGAACTGCTACTTGAATACTGATACATGAACTTACTTGCGTCATACTTGCTTGCCGTCACTACATTATTTATTTACTGAACTTTAGTGACAAACATGATGCACAAAAGCACAGTAGCATTTGAACGGATAACCTATTGAACATGCTGATATAGCCAGCATCAGGCAAACACTGCCTCTAAGGCCTGTATGAGCCAGAAATATTTTACTACACTAGTGGAGAGTGTAGGGATAAGAGAGTTGTAGAACTGCGTCACTAGGTAATATTTATAGTGACCGGATGTGCCTAAAACGTACTCTGAGTACAAAAATTCAGCACTTTAAATAAAAATTCAGCATTTATCTAAACTAGTAAAGTGCAAAAAGGTTGGAAAAATAATACTAGACACTTTACAAAGTGTCGGGAATTCATTGGATCACTAAAAATAATATCAACGACACTTTAAATAATTATTTGGCACTTTATCGGAGTAATATCCAACCAAACAACCGGACTTAACCCGGGACATAAAAATAATGTCCAACACACTATTTTTTTTCCTTTTCTGAGCCGGTTAGGGTCCCCGAATACCCTAACACCCGTTATAAATTATAGCACACATAATACCTCATTCAAATTTCTTAACTAAACAATAAACTAGCACTTAACTATCTAGTGGAAATTGAACCATAAACCCAACCCCCCAAACCGAACGGTTCCCTCTAGGGAACATCCATCTCAACTTTTGAATAATTTAATCTTGCTTGTCTAGAATCTAGATTGCATATTATCTAGTGGATAAATTGGATGGATGGTTTATAAATATATACATAAGTTCACCACCTCACTTCCCATAAATCACTTAGCCAATTTCCATCTTTCTTTTCCCCCTCTTGTCAAAACTCTCGGCCGAACACCACTAGGATCACCTCACCATTTTCCAATTTCAACTTTGTCATTTTATATAATTACAAGTGGGCTAGAGTGCATACGAGAAGACCCGACGCTTGTGGAATCACAAGGACCTCTCTACGCCGCTATTATCCACCTATTTTTCGGCTAGTTTCTTCCCTAGCCTCGAGCTAGTAGTAAGTGACTCTAAACGCCTTTTTGATCTATTCTAAAGTGGTTAATAAGAATTTTGACGGTTGAAATTTATGAACATGTATGAACAAAATTTTAAAGTCTACTATAGAAGATAAAAAAAAAGTGGTTAATGGATGAATAATGGTGTAAAAACTTATAAGACTTGTTTTGTTATGATTATTTAGTGATGCTTTACGCTAGTGTTAGTCGGATCGTCATCTAACCCGACTAAGTCATGTTCATGAAACATGACCTAGTGTATGTTATAGTGTGAAAAGTGGTTAGATGAAGACCACTACTACTTATAACCATGAACTTGTGTAAAAACAATTTTTCTTACAAAATGAAGCTCTAAACTAGTAGATCTACGGATCTACAAGTGGTATTTTCGAAGGACCAAGTGTAAAATGAAATCATAATTTTAAAGCCGGATCCTTCCTAAACAAAAGTGATTTTTGTGAACACACAAGTGTATAGACACTTGTGTAACAAAAAGTTTAAAAAAAAAAAAGAATTATTTTTATAAATTTTGGACAAGAGGTTGTAGAAATGTACCTTCTTTCAAAACAAGGTTCTCAAAGAAACCAAGTCTAATTATAAAAGATCCACTAAAAGTAATGGGATTTACTTCACAGTTTTGAAAAACTACAAGTTCATGTAATTTTTGCGATTTACATATTTATTGACTAGTTTGTTGTTCCGAACGTTGTTTTGATTGAATAAGAAAACTGTTGGTTTGATTTATAAAAGAAAATGATACGCTTGAAAGCGTGGCCACCTCCAGTTACAGAGGAAACTCTGGCGAAATTTTTCTAAAAACCTAACACTTAAAATTATTTACACTATAAGTGTTAGAATTATTATTATTATTATTTTTTTTTTTTTTTTGACATGTTTTCGAAATATAAATTTCGCCACAACTTTATTTATAAAATAATCGGAGGTGGGATTTTCACAAAACTAAAAGTGATAAATATATATTCGGTAAATATATTTTGTCACAACACTGTTTATGATTATTTTGTGAAAATGTATTAATATTATTTTTAGAGTAAAAATAATATTTACTAACTTGTCAAACCCAAAATAATACCAACGCTTATACGACAAGCATAAAAGTTACAACGGTAATTTCTATTACCACCTAATTATTAAAACGTAACTTACGCATTACGCGGAAATATTCACCAACACGTATGTTGTTAATGTATTATTTTGGAAAGTATTGAGTAAAGAGAAAATATATTATTTTTGAGAAAAATAATTATATTTTGGAATGAGAAATAAAAATATATTAAGTGGGACTTAATGAGATAGTATAAATACACATGTATTTAAATCCCCCATCCTTGGGAAGGAAAGTAAAATACCAAGTATGTACACGAAACGGTTGTCTAACCGTCTCCTAAAAATATAAGTTATAAAGCTAAGGCACGGCCATCCGTCTAATAGAATTAGCACCTGTAGGTCGTTGCACAGCTTCGGATATTCGGATTACTTGGTAGAGATACGCATTCACTGTGAGTTCATGTCCCCCTTTTCTCTAACTGTTTTCAGTTTACTTAACTGCGGGGGTGAAATACATGTTACTATGATTTACGAGTACTTTACAACGGTATGTTTAACGTAAGGAGGTGTTATACGATCATGTGAGTGGATAGGAACAACATGGGGCCATTAGTCCTCATGGAGGGACCGAGGGACAGGAGCGGTAGATCTATCTGGGTGTAGCGAGCCCAGCCCCCGGCCAAACTAGAAACGGACCGTGGGGTGACTTTGTCCACATACTTTGCCGTGGCGAAATCTGCTAGGTTTGAGTCTCCCTATTTGCACTTCACATATGTCAGTGGCCTTGCAAACCATTGGTGATCACAAGTCCTCTTACACTGCTACATACCACAACTATTTTCATACTCACAAAGGTTTTATATACTCACTTACACATGAACTCGCTCAACATTATTGTTGATTTTTCAACTCACATGTATTTCAGGAAATTAAACGGATCTGGCACGGTATGGAACGTTTTCCGCTGCACTGGTCATGAAGTCATTAGGGTTTAGGGTTGTGTCTCTTACCTGGACAAGACACAATCCCTAAATCACGTTTATGTTTTGTTATAAGTTGTTATGTTTCTGAACAAGGTTATGGTTGCATGTTAAAAACAATGGTATTATATTATGTTTTAAAAAACTTAATGGATGACTTGCATGGTTTTTAAATTCATATAGCTTTGTTATGATTAAGCTATGGTATTAAGAAGTCACACAAATTAACCACGCTTCCGCAAAGCCAGGGTGTGACAGCTTGGTATCAGAGCTCTGATCATAGCGAACTAGGATTCTTTCTTGAGTCTAGACTATGATCACTAGGGCTCTCACGAAAACATTTTTCTGCATACCACTTAAGTCCAGATCCACAAACTTTTTACAAACAAATGTTGAGCACATTTTATTCATTATTCTAGGCTCAGTCTGGGAGGCTGAGGTTCAGGCTAGTGGGACTAGGAGTGTTGGCTAGTGGGACTAGGAGTGTTGGCTAGTGGGACTAGGAGTGTTGGCTAGTGGGACTAGGAGTGTTGGCTAGTGGGACTAGGAGTGTTGGCTAGTGAGACTAGGAAGGACAGTCTGGGAGGCTGGGAGGCTAGTGGGACTAGGTGGATTATGTGATTATTATCTGGTAACTTATGTGACTATGTGATTGACTGTTTGTGCATACCTGTGTTTATGTTACAGATACATGGATTCGACTGATTCAGGTGGTTCAGACATCACCGACCCCAGGCGTATTGTATCAGATGACCTGGAGTCGTCAGAGCATGAGGTTTATACGTCAGACTTCACCAGCACAGATGAGGATGACTTTCAGCCATTCGCCTTACCCGATGGCGTTGATGAGCTCCCAGTTGGTCCTATAGCCGGGGATCTACCTCTGGCATTGATCCCTGCTCCTATGCCCTTAGCGGCTTTTCCTGCGTACGGTTTGCCTATCGACGACGAGGAGGACGACGTCGATATGTTTGAGGAGGAGCCTTTCGAGGAGGATGCTCAGGGCGAGGCCCTTCCTGCCGCCGATCCCTTGTTGATCGCAGACGCTCCCGCAGCGGAGTCGCCTGCTCACTCTCCAGTCGCGGACTCCTTTGAGTCTGTGGCTTCTGTACCCGCACCTGCTCATAGTGCGCAGCACTTCTCCCATGGGTCCGATTCTGACCAGGCTTTATCTGTTGCCCCGATACCCAGTTCCACTTTCGACCACGAGGACGTGGAGGATTCCGACCCTATGTTTCCCCCAGGGTTCGACCCCGATCGTGACTTAGAGTTTGTTCCTATGGATCACTTTATGGAGGACCCAGTAGACCCCATTGACCCAGTGGACCCTATTGACCCAGATTTTGAGTTTGAGATGGCTTTCGATGACATCGAGCCTGCCATTGCTCCAGAGCAGGCAGCTGCTTTTGACCCTTTACCCGAGCATGACCCTGTTCATGCTGATATTCCTCTTGAGCCTGTTGATGTTGATCCCCCTGTAGATGTTCCTGTGATCGAGGGCGATCATGTTGCTGTTGACCCTATTGTTCCTTTACCCGTTGGTGACATACCTGCTGATCCTGTTATTGACCCTGTCGATCCTGATATTGCACCTGTTGACCCCGTTATTGCTCCTATCGATCCTTTACCCATCGAGCCCGAGCACGCTCTTTTTGCTGAGCACATGGATCCTCCAGATGAGGAGGCACAGCACGGGTGGATACCGGTGGACGAGGATGTTCCACCGTTTCCCCCACATCACACTGGCACACACCACACTGATTTCTCATTTCAGATTCCACCATTTGTTCCTCCAGCGGGGCCTGGAGAGGGCTCTTCAGCCCATCCGTTCGGTCATGTACCGATGCCTTTACCGTTCACGCCTCAGATTCCATCTGACCCATTCACTACTGCACCTTTTCGTGTGGCTCCCTTTGACCCCACACGAGAGCCACTGCTTTGGGCACCAGGTTCCCCTATGCCGCCCACTGATCCATACCACAGGTTCCATGTGGGCCACACCATTGAGGATGTATTGATGTCGTTTGTATATCAGCATGAGTCGCACGAGCAGCGACTACAGGAGTTGGAGAGAGCCCATCTGCAGCCATGTCAGTGCCATGGCCGGGCACCCTCTCCGTTGCAGCCATCACGACCTTTACCCCTTGACTACGCTGCCCGTCTTACTACTTTGGAGCAGCAGTTTGCTTCCATTATTCGGACACAGCAGGCGATGGAGGCAGACTGGTTAGAGTTGCGCCGTTTGTTGTATACCCATTTTCCCCCTCCTCCTCCACCACCAGCTTAGAGCTCATCGGTGCCACTTGGGTAGGCGAAGTGAGAAGGCGGCGATTGCTTTTTGTCTGCACAGCATTTTGGGGAGACTACATTATGACTTGACTTGACTTTTGTTATGTACTTGATGTTGTATTGATACTGATGTAGCTTTTGACAGGGGTGATGTAGCCCCTAGTGATTGATGATTGTATGTATACACTTACGATGTGGTCTCATTTATATATGGCAATCGCAGTTTTCTCACTATATCTGGATTCACTTGATTGCTTATTTATGTTTTGTGACATGGGATGTTGTATGTATGATATTTGCAACATGGGATGTTAGGACATGGGATGTTGTGTGTGATATATTGATAACATGAGATGTTATATGCTATTACTATTACTATATACGTATGTTTACTTTGGCCTAATCGACGTACGCATCTGTAGAAGATGGCACCAAGACGTCAACCGCAGCCGATGCCCACTACTCCTGAAGAACTACAGCAAATTATTGCTGCCGCCATTGCTCAGTATGCTGCCTCGCAAGAAGGACCAAGCGGAAGCAACACGAACATCAACGGCAACCAAAACCCTCCTCATGGTAAACCTAAGTCATTAAGACATACCATGGCCTAAATGGATTCCCTTAGTAAATGCTAATGCCGTTCCTATGATATGATGTGTGTGCAGGGTGCACCTACAAACAATTCTTGGACTGTAAGCCCATCAACTTCGACGGCACAGGAGGTGCTGTTGCTTTCGTTCGCTGGGCAGAGAAGACTGATTCCACCATCCGCATGAGCAAATGTGCGCTCGACCAGCAGGTCACTTACATCTCAGGGCTGTTTCTAGACGGAGCCCTATCTTGGTGGAACTTACAAGTGCAAACACTAGGCGAAGCTGCCGCCTACGCCCTGACTTGGGCCGAATTGAAAGAGCTTATGCGCAAGAAGTATTGTTCCCGTGCAGAAATTCAAAGGTTGGAGACTGAATTTTGGCACCTAAAGATGGATGGACCGAAGGTTGCAGAATACGTCCAGAGATTTCATGACCTATCTCAAGTGGTTCCTTACATGGTCACGCCTGAATACAAGCGAATTGAGCGCTTCATTTGGGGGTTAGCTCCCCAAATCATTAGCATGGTGACCTCCGCCAGACCGGCAACTATTACGGAAGCCATTGATTTGAGCGTGGCTCTCACTGAGGAGGCAATTCGTTTAAACAAGTTTGATGAAGTCAAGGCAAAGAAGACAGAGACTCACGTTGAGTCCTCAGGAGACAACAAAAGGAAGTTTTCAAACTTCAAACAAGGCGTCAGTATGGCAGTAAAGAAAGGAAAATCAGCTGGTAGTACCAAGAAAGGGAAAGGGTACCAGGGCACCCAGCCCAAATGCAACAACTGCCAACGCCACCATACTGGCAATTGTAACGTGAAAGTTTGTGAATCTTGTGGAAAACCGGGCCACTCAAAGGAATCATGTTGGGCTAGTACAGGCCGAGGAGGCCAGGGAGGATATATGAATAGAAACGATAATCGTGGTGGTTTGGGAAATCGCCCACAAGGGAATAATCGAGGCTACAATGCAAATCAAGCCGGAACTGCCAATCAAAACAACCCACCAGTTGGGGGCGGTGCAGGAAGTGGAAAAAGATTAGGATGTTTTCATTGCGGTGACGTTGGGCACTTCAAGAAGGATTGCCCAGGATTGAACCAAGCCCGTGGAAGGGTGTTCCAGATCGGTGCACAGGAAGCGCGCCAGGATCCCAACGTTGTCACTGGTACGTTCCCTGTAAATCAACGTTATGCATCTGTTCTGTTTGATACTGGTGCCGACTATAGCTTCATATCACTAGAATTTAAGAATATACTTGGGCTAGCCGCTAATAAGTTAGACATTCCCTACGTAATCGAATTGGCTAATGGAAAGTTGATAGAAGCCAATGATGTGATCAGAGGCTGTGTGATTGAATTGGGAGAACGCGAGTTTACTCTAGATCTACTACCAATCCAGTTGGGAAGCTTCGACGTGGTAGTAGGGATGGATTGGTTAACGAGTAACAAGGCTGAGATAGTGTGTCACGAAAAGGTTATTCGTATCCCGACCGGTGATGGTGAGACCATTGTTGTTCATGGAGAAAAGCGTGAGACGCCGTTAAGGATGATTAGTTGCCTGAAAGCAAGAAAGTGTCTGAAGAAAGGATGTGTTGCTTTTCTAGCACACATTGTGGATAAGAAGGCTGCTGAGCCAAAGATCGAAGACATCCCTGTCGTGAGGGATTACCCAGAAGTCTTTCCAGAAGACTTGCCTGGCTTGCCACCTCAAAGGCAAGTGGAGTTTCGCATCGACTTAGTTCCAGGCGCTGCGCCTGTGGCTAAGGCACCATACAGACTTGCTCCGTCTGAGATGCAGGTATTGTCGACACAACTGCAAGAGTTGTTAGACAAGGGTTTTATCCGACCAAGCTTCTCACCTTGGGGAGCTCCAGTTTTGTTTGTGAAGAAGAAGGACGGAAGTTTCCGCATGTGTATCGACTACAGAGAATTGAACAAGCTAACGATCAAGAATAGGTATCCCCTGCCAAGAATCGATGATCTGTTTGACCAGCTTCAAGGTTCAAGCTTCTATTCAAAGATCGATCTTCGATCTGGATACCATCAACTTCGGATACAGGAGGAGAGTATCCTGACGACAGCTTTCAGAACTCGTTATGGACACTACGAGTTTCTCGTTATGCCATTTGGTTTAACAAACGCACCTGCAGTGTTCATGGATTTTATGAACCGAGTTTGTAAGCCGTACTTGGATAAGTTCGTGATCGTATTCATCGATGACATCCTGATTTACTCAAGGACGAAGGCTGAGCACGAGCAACATCTTAGAGCCATTCTAGAGCTGCTAAAGAAGGAACAGTTGTACGCCAAGTTCTCTAAGTGTGAGTTTTGGCTACGAGAAGTGCAATTCCTTGGGCACGTGGTGAATGGAGATGGAATCCACGTGGATCCCACCAAGATCGAGGCAATCAAGAATTGGGAAACGCCTACAACGCCAACCGAGATTCGGCAATTCTTGGGTTTGGCTGGCTACTATCGAAGGTTCATCGAGGACTTCTCAAAAATCGCTCAACCGTTGACGCTCCTCACGCAAAAGGATAAAAAGTTTGATTGGGGAATCAAACAGGATGAAGCATTTCAGATATTAAAGGATAAGCTTTGTAACGCGCCAATCTTAGCTCTACCGGAAGGTACCGACGATTTTGTGGTATACTGTGACGCATCGCGTCAAGGATTGGGTTGTGTGTTGATGCAACGTCAAAAGGTTATCGCTTACGCATCACGCCAACTGAAGGTGCACGAAAAGAACTATACCACTCATGATTTGGAGCTAGGCGCAGTGGTTTTTGCACTAAAGATCTGGAGACACTACCTGTATGGTACGAAGTGCACAATCTTCACAGATCACAAAAGCCTACAGCATATATTCAACCAGAAGGAGTTGAATATGAGGCAAAGACGATGGGTTGAATTATTGAACGATTACGACTGCGAGATAAAGTATCACCCAGGGAAGGCGAATGTAGTCGCCGATGCCTTAAGTCGTAAGGAAAGGATCAAGCCCCTAAGGGTTAGGGCTATGGAAATGATGATCCAAACCGATCTCTCCCCGCGCGTTCGTGCAGCGCAGAAAGAAGCTCTCAAGGAGGAGAACCTTGAGAAAGAGTATCTCCGTGGGATGGAGAAGATATTGGTGCCAAACGAGGAAGGAACGTTATGTTTTGGGAAAAGGATTTGGATTCCTCTATTTGGTGGATTAAGGGAAGTTATTTTCGATGAAGCGCACAAGTCACGGTACTCTATCCACCCTGGATCGGACAAGATGTACCAAGATCTCAAAAATTACTATTGGTGGCCTAGGATGAAAGGCGACGTTGCTATTTACGTGAGCAAATGTTTAACGTGCGCTAAGGTCAAGGCGGAATACCAGAAGCCCTCGGGACTTCTGCAACAACCTGAGATTCCCAAGTGGAAATGGGAACAAATCTCAATGGATTTTGTTACAAAACTGCCAAGAACGCCAAGAGGCCATGATATGATTTGGGTGATTGTTGACCGCCTAACAAAGTCCGCACACTTTCTGCCAATCAAGGAGAAAGACAGTACTAGTAAACTTGCGGAAATTTACTTGAGAGAGATCGTAGCACGACATGGAGTACCCCTCTCGATCATCTCTGATAGAGACGGAAGGTTTGTGTCAAGGATATGGCAATCCTTCCAAGAAGCTTTTGGCTCGCAATTGAATCTGAGCACTGCGTTCCATCCGCAAACTGACGGCCAAAGCGAGCGAACGATACAGACTTTGGAAGACATGCTGAGAGCATGTGCTAT
The DNA here is from genome assembly GCF_002127325.2 of Helianthus annuus. Taxonomy (NCBI): domain Eukaryota; kingdom Viridiplantae; phylum Streptophyta; class Magnoliopsida; order Asterales; family Asteraceae; genus Helianthus; species Helianthus annuus. The sequence goes on along the minus strand of NC_035437.2, from coordinate 113,520,506 downwards.
GGATTTGGGCGGTAGCTGGGATAAACACTTACCTTTGGTCGAATTCTCATACAACAACAGCTACCACACCAGTATTGGTGTCGCGCCTTTTGAAGCCCTATACGGACGCAAGTGTCGATCACCACTATGTTGGGCTGACGCAGGTGATAGGCAGCTTGCCGGTCCCGAAATCGTCCAAGAGACGACAGACAAGATTGCGCAGATTCTTAAACGCATCGAAGCCGCTCGCCACAGACAAAAAGCCTACGCGGATCCAAACCGAAAACATGTGGATTTTCAAGTTGGAGAAATGGTGTTATTGAAGGTATCGCCCTGGAAAGGGGTAGCACGCTTTGGGAAGCGTGGGAAGTTAAATCCACGCTACATTGGTCCTTTCAGAATTCTAGACAGAATTGGGACCGTAGCATACAAGTTGGACCTACCTGCTGAACTAAATGGTGTTCACGATACATTTCATGTATCCAATTTAAAGAAGAGTCCAACTCAAGTTGACGTTGCCATTCCTATCGACGAGATTCATGTTGACGACACACTCCACTTCGTAGAAGCACCTGTCGAGGTCACAGATTGGAAAGTTAACAAGACCCGCAGGAGCAGTGTCAAACTCGTCAAGGTTCGCTGGAATGCCAGACATGGTCCTGAATACACCTGGGAGCGTGAGGATCGGATGAAAGAGAAATACCCCCACTTATTTCCTAAAAACTCTGCATCTACAAGCAGAACTTAAATTTCGGGACGAAATTTATTTAACGGGGGGAGAATGTGACAACCCGCACTAAACCAGGTATCCGTACGACTTAATTACTGATTAATTACTGCCTAATTACTGTGCTTGCTTGAACTAGCTGATGAACTGCTACTTGAATACTGATACATGAACTTACTTGCGTCATACTTGCTTGCCGTCACTACATTATTTATTTACTGAACTTTAGTGACAAACATGATGCACAAAAGCACAGTAGCATTTGAACGGATAACCTATTGAACATGCTGATATAGCCAGCATCAGGCAAACACTGCCTCTAAGGCCTGTATGAGCCAGAAATATTTTACTACACTAGTGGAGAGTGTAGGGATAAGAGAGTTGTAGAACTGCGTCACTAGGTAATATTTATAGTGACCGGATGTGCCTAAAACGTACTCTGAGTACAAAAATTCAGCACTTTAAATAAAAATTCAGCATTTATCTAAACTAGTAAAGTGCAAAAAGGTTGGAAAAATAATACTAGACACTTTACAAAGTGTCGGGAATTCATTGGATCACTAAAAATAATATCAACGACACTTTAAATAATTATTTGGCACTTTATCGGAGTAATATCCAACCAAACAACCGGACTTAACCCGGGACATAAAAATAATGTCCAACACACTATTTTTTTTCCTTTTCTGAGCCGGTTAGGGTCCCCGAATACCCTAACACCCGTTATAAATTATAGCACACATAATACCTCATTCAAATTTCTTAACTAAACAATAAACTAGCACTTAACTATCTAGTGGAAATTGAACCATAAACCCAACCCCCCAAACCGAACGGTTCCCTCTAGGGAACATCCATCTCAACTTTTGAATAATTTAATCTTGCTTGTCTAGAATCTAGATTGCATATTATCTAGTGGATAAATTGGATGGATGGTTTATAAATATATACATAAGTTCACCACCTCACTTCCCATAAATCACTTAGCCAATTTCCATCTTTCTTTTCCCCCTCTTGTCAAAACTCTCGGCCGAACACCACTAGGATCACCTCACCATTTTCCAATTTCAACTTTGTCATTTTATATAATTACAAGTGGGCTAGAGTGCATACGAGAAGACCCGACGCTTGTGGAATCACAAGGACCTCTCTACGCCGCTATTATCCACCTATTTTTCGGCTAGTTTCTTCCCTAGCCTCGAGCTAGTAGTAAGTGACTCTAAACGCCTTTTTGATCTATTCTAAAGTGGTTAATAAGAATTTTGACGGTTGAAATTTATGAACATGTATGAACAAAATTTTAAAGTCTACTATAGAAGATAAAAAAAAAAGTGGTTAATGGATGAATAATGGTGTAAAAACTTATAAGACTTGTTTTGTTATGATTATTTAGTGATGCTTTACGCTAGTGTTAGTCGGATCGTCATCTAACCCGACTAAGTCATGTTCATGAAACATGACCTAGTGTATGTTATAGTGTGAAAAGTGGTTAGATGAAGACCACTACTACTTATAACCATGAACTTGTGTAAAAACAATTTTTCTTACAAAATGAAGCTCTAAACTAGTAGATCTACGGATCTACAAGTGGTATTTTCGAAGGACCAAGTGTAAAATGAAATCATAATTTTAAAGCCGGATCCTTCCTAAACAAAAGTGATTTTTGTGAACACACAAGTGTATAGACACTTGTGTAACAAAAAGTTTAAAAAAAAAAAGAATTATTTTTATAAATTTTGGACAAGAGGTTGTAGAAATGTACCTTCTTTCAAAACAAGGTTCTCAAAGAAACCAAGTCTAATTATAAAAGATCCACTAAAAGTAATGGGATTTACTTCACAGTTTTGAAAAACTACAAGTTCATGTAATTTTTGCGATTTACATATTTATTGACTAGTTTGTTGTTCCGAACGTTGTTTTGATTGAATAAGAAAACTGTTGGTTTGATTTATAAAAGAAAATGATACGCTTGAAAGCGTGGCCACCTCCAGTTACAGAGGAAACTCTGGCGAAATTTTTCTAAAAACCTAACACTTAAAATTATTTACACTATAAGTGTTAGAATTATTATTATTATTATTATTTTTTTTTTTTGACATGTTTTCGAAATATAAATTTCGCCACAACTTTATTTATAAAATAATCGGAGGTGGGATTTTCACAAAACTAAAAGTGATAAATATATATTCGGTAAATATATTTTGTCACAACACTGTTTATGATTATTTTGTGAAAATGTATTAATATTATTTTTAGAGTAAAAATAATATTTACTAACTTGTCAAACCCAAAATAATACCAACGCTTATACGACAAGCATAAAAGTTACAACGGTAATTTCTATTACCACCTAATTATTAAAACGTAACTTACGCATTACGCGGAAATATTCACCAACACGTATGTTGTTAATGTATTATTTTGGAAAGTATTGAGTAAAGAGAAAATATATTATTTTTGAGAAAAATAATTATATTTTGGAATGAGAAATAAAAATATATTAAGTGGGACTTAATGAGATAGTATAAATACACATGTATTTAAATCCCCCATCCTTGGGAAGGAAAGTAAAATACCAAGTATGTACACGAAACGGTTGTCTAACCGTCTCCTAAAAATATAAGTTATAAAGCTAAGGCACGGCCATCCGTCTAATAGAATTAGCACCTGTAGGTCGTTGCACAGCTTCGGATATTCGGATTACTTGGTAGAGATACGCATTCACTGTGAGTTCATGTCCCCCTTTTCTCTAACTGTTTTCAGTTTACTTAACTGCGGGGGTGAAATACATGTTACTATGATTTACGAGTACTTTACAACGGTATGTTTAACGTAAGGAGGTGTTATACGATCATGTGAGTGGATAGGAACAACATGGGGCCATTAGTCCTCATGGAGGGACCGAGGGACAGGAGCGGTAGATCTATCTGGGTGTAGCGAGCCCAGCCCCCGGCCAAACTAGAAACGGACCGTGGGGTGACTTTGTCCACATACTTTGTCGTGGCGAAATCTGCTAGGTTTGAGTCTCCCTATTTGCACTTCACATATGTCAGTGGCCTTGCAAACCATTGGTGATCACAAGTCCTCTTACACTGCTACATACCACAACTATTTTCATACTCACAAAGGTTTTATATACTCACTTACACATGAACTCGCTCAACATTATTGTTGATTTTTCAACTCACATGTATTTCAGGAAATTAAACGGATCTGGCACGGTATGGAACGTTTTCCGCTGCACTGGTCATGAAGTCATCAGGGTTTAGGGTTGTGTCTCTTACCTGGACAAGACACAATCCCTAAATCACGTTTATGTTTTGTTATAAGTTGTTATGTTTCTGAACAAGGTTATGGTTGCATGTTAAAAACAATGGTATTATATTATGTTTTCAAAAACTTAATGGATGACTTGCATGGTTTTTAAATTCATATAGCTTTGTTATGATTAAGCTATGGTATTAAGAAGTCACACAAATTAACCACGCTTCCGCAAAGCCAGGGTGTGACAGCAGGTGCGTTCAAAAGTATCAAACCATCCATCATATCAAACATAAAGTATAGTAGTTAAAATAATTCATAAAACCCAATACGATTGATGTTCAAACCAAACTTTGTTTGAGTAGCGAAAACATAATAATGAAAACCCAAAATAAGTTATAAGTTCAAATATCGTTCATTGCGTCCCCTTGTCCTAACACGAAAGCTCGACCTCTTGCCTCGTTGCCATTGTTGTTGTTTCCTGCATTGTCGTTATTCGGGCGGTTGTTGTCGTTGGCGTTCTGGTTTAACTGAGGGCAATCCCGTTTAAAGTGACCCTCATCACCACACTGATAGCACCCCTTCCTGAAACCCTGGTTCTGCTGGGGTGGTTGCCCCTGTTGTCCTTGGTTTTGCTGGTTCTGTTGCTGCTGGTGTGTGGGTTGTGAGGTCCTACAATCCCTGGCCTCATGGCCCGGCTTACCACACTTGTTACACGTCCGACCACACGGCCCCCAATGGTGATAGCCACACCTGTTACATCGTGGCTTTCTCCCTGCATACGAACCCTGGCTGTGGCCACTTCCCTGGCCTTGATTGACAGAAGATGACTGGCTGATGTTGCGGTTGCTGTTGTCTGGCCTTTTCTGATTCCGGCCAGCACTAGATGCTTTGTCATAATCACTCCACTTCCGCTTGTTATCATTGGCGGACGCAGTGGCAGTGGGTGTAGCAGCAGTAGCGGCCGAAATACGCGGGGTTAACGAATTGCTTTCCACCTCTTGGTCCACAATCTTATGAGTCAGACGAACGATCTGTGTCAAATCATTGAGATGAGCTGCAGTGACCAAGCTCTTCACACGCGGAGGCAACCCTTTGATGAATAACTCAATCCTCCGAGACATAGGCCGGGACAAGTTCGGGCACATGTCGGCCAGTTCATACGATCGCTTCACATACGCTTCGACTTCAGATCCAACCATCTTCAAGTCGTAGTACTCGTTTTCCAACTTCTGGACCTCATCCCGAGGACAGTACTCCTCCCTGATCAGTTCTTTAAAGTCTTCCCAGGTTGTCGCATTCGCTGCCTCGATGCCCAACAACTGTACCTGGGCGTTCCACCACGTTAGGGCACCATCCGCCAAGGTACCCGCAGCATATTTCACCCTGTCCCCAGCGGGACAGTTACAGATAGCAAACACAGACTCTGCTTTCTCGAACCATCTTAGGAGTCCCACAGCCCCTTCAGTCCCGGTGAAGGTCTGTGGCTTACAGTCCATAAACATTTTGAATGTGCACGTAGGCTGGTTAGGTTGAGGTTGCGCTTGTTGTCCTAGATGACGGAAGGGAACACATTATAGGAGTGAAAAGACGTGTACGTGGTATAAGAGTAAAAAGTACTTGGTACATTCCGTACCAGCTTGATAGGCTGCTAAAGCCTCAGCCACGCGAGTATTGATTAGGTCAGTCAACTCAGCCTGAGTCATGGTGATGTTACCACGTCCGTGTCCTCGTCCACTCATGTTTCTATAGTTGGGAATAAACCGATTTAGAAATCGAAACGAGATAGGAGTCAAGTATCATACTGATATTTACGTACTACCAAGTTCACACATAGTAAGGCAGAACCCTTCTCACGCTCGATAAGCCTCACTGGGACTTGCATGCACCCCGCGTTATTATTAAGTGTGCACCCATAATAATAAGGCAATTTGCATGCTTATCTCAGTGCCTCTTAGCTTGCGCTCAAAGCTTCCCCCGTTCAAACAACACAACAGATGGTATCACAGGTCTATGGTTCGCATAAGTCGAAGAGTAGTGTCACACTATCAAGTCACTATGGTGTTTAATGTTTCAGTTCATATACGTTGTGAGTGTGTGTGACTGCTAAGCAAGTAACATATAAAGTGAGAGAGAGACGAACCTTGCAATCTGGAGCTGAGTGTCATGATCGATTTTCGAAGTTGTTCGGTTATAGTCTGGTTTTACAAAACGTTTTAAAACCTAGTTCACTATAACCAGTTGCTCTGATACCAAACTATAACACCCCCAAAATACCACCTGCGGAAACCCCGCGAGGCGTGTTACACATCAGAGTCTGAGCCACCAATCACGTTGAACCAATGATAATATTTAAATAAAACATGTCATTAATTGCCAAGATTAAATGTCAAACATAATATCGATTCACATGAGTTATATAGCGGAAGCATATGATAAGTTGTTTAGCAATCGTTTCATAATAAAACTCAGAACCAATGTATCAATTATAATTAATCCAATAGCTTCGATCCATGACCACTCCAGTACTCCCAGATAGCAAGTCCATGTTCCAAGGTTAACGACCTACAAGCATGCAAACAAGTGTGTCAAACTACGCTGGTGAGTTCAAGGTTTCGTTAACGTGTTGTGTTACCAGATATATGTTAATGCGATTCAATGTTGCGTTACGATGTTGCTCAAGTTAGTTACCCTAGGGACTACGCCCTTACGTAACCGAGGAGTGTGCCTCTTAGCAACCCACTATGTTGTTCAGTTAGTTACCCTAGGGAAAACGCCCTTACGTAACCGAGGAGTGTGCCTCTAAACAACCATAGTGAAACCCAGATAATTAGTTCACCCCCGTCCTTACGGCCCGGTGTGAGGTGTCCCACCTAATAGCGCTATCAACTAATTACCCCCATTGCCCTCCAGGAAATAACCAAAACCGATTAAGTTGTTTACCCAATGTTTCCCTTCCAAATGTTTACCGGTTGTCCCAAACCACCGGGACGCATGCTTGAGAAAATGCATTGAACTCACCTTGGTTTGCTCGGCAGATTATACCAAAGTTACTTGAATTAAAAGTGATCAAACACGTCCTAACAGGATTATCATACGAGTCAGGTTTTGACTTCAAGTAATGCACGTATAAATCATACAAGTTAACACGTTAATAATCACGTATTGATCATGGCAACATCTTAGCAGTCAAGAGTACAATGAAATCATACTTTTGCGTTTAAATTATTAGCCCAACGTAATCGGCCCAAATATCATATCATTCGTGAGTGACTTGTGCGATCCAATGTCTAAGCCCAACAAATCCCCCGGCCCCACATACAAGAAATCAGCTTATCACATTACGGCCCAAATAACACATTAACATCTTGTGCGATCATCTCTAATACCCAGCCCATGTCATCAGCCCAACAGTAAAGAAGTTCACATAAGACTCTCAGCCCAAACGAATAAAATAGAATTAACTAGTGCGGTCCAGTTTCATTTCCCAGCCCAAGACTACGGCCCAGTAACTAATCTTAGGCCTTGTGCGATTCCAGTGGGTTGTGCGACTAGATTTGGGCTTGTTCAGCCCAACTAGCATAACGGCTCAACTTGTACGATCAGTGTGGGCTTGTGCGTTTGTGTCCTGGGCTTCTAAGGCCCAACAGTTAAACGACATTACCCCTTGTGCGACTGGGCAATGCCTTGTGCGACTGGAGACCCCTTGTACGATCAGGGTCTCTTGTGCGACCGGATCAGCTTGTGTGATCGAACCAGCTTGTGCGACCCGGTCTTGTGCGATCCGTAACAAACTTCCGGATGTCATGCAATCGGTTACAAGCTTTTAATAGTTTCCATATTCAAAATCAATTAACAACTAATCAGTTTCCAATCATGCCTCTAATCGATCAAACTAGCATATCTAGCATTTTAATTCACATGAACCCTAATTCAAACATAAGCACTAATCTATCAAGAACATAAACAATATATCCATCATCTTATCAAATCGTGTGATATGGTCCGATTACTAACATGTATATTAACTCAACAGTTGTGCACATCATCCGTATATAAGCACATATCTGACGATTAACAAACATCCAATCTAGAATCATCATGCCAAAACAATCCGAGAACCAAGCATATCAACATAATCGGATCGGCCCTAGTTTATTATTATGTAACTCTAAAACATGTGAAATCACATAACATAAACCAATCAAATAACCAAACACTAACCGAATGATAGATGATGCAAGAACAATTCCAAACGGTGAGCCTTGGGTGCCGTCGGCTTCGAGAGAGAAGGGACGAGAGAGAGAGAGAGAGAGCTCGAGTTCTTGTGTGTGTATCATGTGTTGCAAAAAGTGTGAGGTAGTTGCCCTACCCTAAATGTATACGAGTAAGGGATGGGCCGGATTCAACCATGGGCCGCCTTTATGTCCGGTTACAAGCTTTACGGCCCAAAGGGCTTGTGTGATTCGTGGTTGTTGTGCGGTCGAGTGGGTCTTATGCGATTACCACATATATACAAGCATTAAATCATAACATTCAATAAAAGTACATATCCCATGATCACATATAGTAAAACATAACATTCATACATTCATTTAGTTTCACGTGAGCACGTAGCGTTACACAAAAGTAGGTTCGAATTACGAGTTGTCACACATAATAATAATATCCGAATATAATAGAAATTATGTTTATATCTTCTAACACACTCCCCTAAACATGATTTCGTTTACGAGAATGTGTCAAAACACTGATGTTAGCATCATCTACTGCTGCCTTGGTTCTCTTGAAATCGAACCTTCTCCTCGTATTCAGCCTCCTTATTCCTTTCCAATAGTTGCCAGCAAATAATGCGAAATGTTCATCTGTTTCTCCTTCTTGTTCGGCAGCAGTTTGTTCACTTGTTCCGGCAACCGGCTCCATGCTTCTGGTTCTTCTCTCTGCACCGATATCCTCACCGACTTCCTTTTCTTCTGCAGCACCTTGAATACACTTGATCTTGTAGTAATAAACTAGTACGTCTAAATACATTGCGTACATAAGCCTCATCAGTTCTGCATCATTATAATCAAGACCCATATCTTTTGCTATCACCGCCCACATATGATTGTCAGTTATACGTCGATGACCACCCTCTCTTTTAACTGCTAAGTACAAGTCCAACATGCTGACCTTCCGGTTATTCTCGGCATAAGCAGGTAACGGTCTTGAATTGATTTCTAGTTTAACTTTTAAGAACCCGTCTATCATATCTTCGAATTTCTTCTCTATAAAAAACTTATACTTTCCTACATATTCGTCATCTTCCAACATATCCATAAGGAATTCATTGAATGTCATTGCTTGTAGGATCATTACATTCCAGTCCGGTTTTTCTAATGAAATGTTTAAACTCTCGAAATATGAATTCAAGTAATCATTCTTGAATTTCTCATATTCGGTTTCAGATCTGAGTATTTCTTCCTTTTCTTTGTTACCCACTTCATCTTCTTTATTATAACATGTAGTATCATTTCTTTTATCGATTGCAGGAATACTAAAGATTGGATATATTTTACATTTATCACCCATAAATTTCATTTCAACGTATAACCTTGTGTTATTAATTGATCAAAACTCAGGACATTCCGATCAATGTCTCAATGTCTGGTGAATAAAATACACTTTGAATTCGTAGTTTTTCTGATCCGGAAATCATTTCAACAACACCAATTCCTTGAATGAAGTAAAAATTACATTCCCCAATGTTTGTTTCAACTTCATATAGTTTTTTGATTCGTTTAAACATGTTTATGTTTCCAGAATAGTGTCGTCTAAATGATTTGCTAACATACCAGATATCCGACCAGTAACTTCCGTCTGTACCGTCCACCATAAACTCTGAACTCCGATCATATTGATTATTATCATCAACCCCCTTCTGTGATTGTGATCCCGTGTTTATCGCTAAACGAATGAGTTGAGAGGCCTCATCTTCTTCTTTCCTCTTACACTGTGCAATCTGATGCCCTGATCGATTGCAGTATTAACACCTTTGAAATCTTCGTCTCTCTCTATTCTCATACGAATAGTGCATACATGGCAGAGTTGTTGATGTTTCTCCAGGGATCTCTTCTCTTCCAGAAGTGGCTCTGATACCACTTGTTAGAATAGAATTTGCATTTGCAGCGGAATGACTTGTTGATTTGGAAACCATGATTATCGAAGAGATATACAAGGATATTTTTGGAATTCAAGATCGAATGAAATTGATTCTTGGTGCCGAGAATGGAACCCGGCAAGCCATATATATATCATATAGGTGGCAGTTGAGGACGGTTGAAAATGGAGGGAAAAACCGCCTTCTTGAAACGGTGTCTTCTAACCAACACCACCCCTCACACATACTGATCTTAATTACATAGTTATAAGTCACATAATCCTAAAATAACATACATACATAATAATAATATCTGAATATAATAGAAATTATGTTTATATCTTCTAACTTTGTATGTATCCAAACAATTCACCCTATATCCATCTGGAATTTTCATCTCTGAAAATACCAATGTCCCGATATCAAGAGCGAGTATCAATGGAAGGGAAGACTCAATCAAATACTAAAATAAGAGTCCTAATAAACACAAATACTCAAACAATCCATAACTGACTCATGTGAAAAAAAATAGATATCTGTCTCAAAGTAAACACATTATAACTAGTTGTTTCTTGATCTCTAGCTGTAAACTGTTAATAACCACTGAAATGAAAAGGATCTTATGGAAATACTGCATATATACATATTCTACGCATTGCAGTCGCTCTTCTATGCGAGAGCTCATCAAGGCGTTCATCACCTTATACGTATTTTTAAACATGACGTAGGTGATGAGTTGTGATGAGATCAACATAAGCAGTTTCACGTCATCCACATAATGATTCCCTGAACCCATGTTCATTCATCACCCTCAACTTGTTGGCAGTGCAACTTGATCAATCTGATCATCATCCTTGTGATGATGCAGAGTTTTGTTTACAGCGGAAACGTTAGACATGATTGATCAATTAACAAGTTAATGAATGGACAAACAATAAAAGAAACGATTAAATGTCTTGGTACCGGTTAATGATGCCGGTCCTTTCTTATATATACTAGTAAGTTATGGCGGTTAATTGTGGCGGGAAAAACTGTCAAAGACAGTTTTCGAATTATACCCGCTTATAATACACACCACAACATATCATCATGATTCGTGTCCTAGATTATATACATATAAATACACATACATATCATAAACTATAATTAAGTTTAATTTGTTCCTTCTAATACTTCCCCCTAAACTTAATTACGTTTGGCAGCGAATTTAAGAACACTTGCGTTTGCTTCTTCGACAGCTTTCCGTGCATGATTGAAGTTAAACTTCCTTCTTTTCTTGTGTGCATTCCATGCTCCTTCCCAACTATTTTCAGCAAACAGCGCATAGTTGTCCATTCCAGTCACCTCCTTGATTTCTTCGGCACTTGTGCTCCTTCCGAGGCTGCATTCAGGCACATCTTCTTTCTCCTTCATTCTTTCTGAGTTGTTGGCTCTTGCTTGCACATCTTTAAACCTGTAATAATACACTAGGATATCCAAGTACATGGCATAAACGGTCCGCATGTACTCACCATCCTTGTATTCATAACCCATGTCTTTAGCGATTATTGGCCAGAGATTGTCTTCGGTTACACAGTTGTAACCACCATCCCTCTCCACAATCATATAGAGACGTAGTAAGTCTATCTTTCTGTTTTCTGTCATCACCGGTGGCATAGGTCTTGTGGTTATACCCAAGAAACTTATGACAAACCATGACACCATTTCTTCGAACTTCTTTTCTAGTTCATACTTGTAATGAAACACAAACTTTCTGTCTTCTAACATGTTTAACAGATTTATACAATCTTTGAAATCCTTGAATTCCAAGGCCCTTATAATCATCACACTCCAATCCGTTTCACCGGAGGAAACGTGTAAATCTTCAAAGTAGGAATTAAGATATTCCTCTTTATATTTTTCATTTACATCGTTCAACCTTATCACTTTTTGCTTTTCTTTTAGGCCTAATTCGTCTTCCTTTGACAACCCCGTCATTTCATTCATTGTATTATTGACAGGAGATGAAAACATAGGAAATATCTTGCAAGTGTCTCCGTCCTTTTTGACCGTAAACCCTTGCATCGTCAATTGACTCATACTAAGAACATGCCTATCTAATTCAGGCGTGTATAAGACACTTTGAATCAACAGCCTTTCATTATTGGACTTGACTTCTACAACCCCTATGCCCCGCATAAACAGAAAATCGTTTTCCCCCGAGTTTGTTTCAACCCCCACTAAATGTTTTATACGTTTGAAAACATTTAGATTACCGGCATAGTGTTGTGTAAATGAATGACTGACATACCATATATCTCCCCATGTACCGCCTTCTGATCCTGTCACAATCATCTCGTTCCTATCTTCTGCAGACACCCTTTGTCTTCGTATTCCTGCATTTACTGCTTGAGAGATAAGTTGTGTGTTTTCATCGTTTTCCTTCGATTTGCATTCATATATGAAGTGTCCTGGACGATGACAGTAAAAGCACAATCTTGTCCGTTGGTTTCTCTTCTGCAGTTTGATTTCTTCATCTTGACAGTGTTGGCAAGGAAGAATTGTCGCCGTGGCTCTGATACCACATGTTGGCAGTGCAACTTGATCAATCTGATCATCATCCTTGTGATGATGCAGAGTTTTGTTTACAGCGGAAACGTTAGACATGATTGATCAATTAACAAGTTAATGAATGGACAAACAATAACAGAAACGATTGAATGTCTTGGTACCGGTTAATGATGCCGGTCCTTTCTTATATATACTAGTAAGTTATGGCGGTTAATTGTGGCGGGAAAAACTGTCAAAGACAGTTTTCGAATTATACCCGCTTATAATACACACCACAACATATCATCATGATCCGTGTCCTAGATTATATACATATAAATACACATACATATCATAAACTATAATTAAGTTTAATTTGTTCCTTCTAATACAACTCATATCTTTCCGAATTTTTGGGGAGCGAATATATCATGCAAAAGCACCCATTGTATGTATCCAAACAATTCACCCTATATCCATCTGGAATTTTTATCTCTGAAAATACCAATGTCCTGATATCAAGAGCGAGTATCAATGGAAGGGAATGCGCCTTTGTCACTGCGTTCCAATACAAAAACCCATTTGCAAATATGCATCTGCCTGATGATTGACTATCATCTGAAAAGAGAATTAAAATTATCCCTTTATGTATTCTAATATGGTTCTAATTTTAGTTTGTAGATTATAATCTAGTCCGGGGTTCTCAGTTGAGCACCGAGTAATTCTAATGTTTATATTATATTCTAGTCCAGGGGTTCTCAGTTGGGCACAGAGATGTAGATAACAATAGTACTTCCCAACCGTGTATTAAGAAAAAAAATAAAGTCAGCATTAAGAAACACCTAAGCATATTATAGAAAAAGAAGTAAAAGTATATCCTATTTGACCCGGATTTATTTTGAAACTCCTCTTTCTGTTTTATTTGTATGATTTATATCATTAGTAATGTTATACCAAATATATTAAAGTTATAAGAGCCCTAATTTCTATGTATTAAGAATTTTATTACCAATATAGGATGCTATAAATGTAAAAGAAACTCCTGGTTGTGAATTATTTGAAAGATTGAAATCTTCAGTTTTTCATTTTTATGTTGTTTATCACCTGGGCTCATAGTTGTTCTTTTATAGACAAAATGGGGACGCAAGTCTAGAACTTTCATGACGTCATCCATATGTGTACATACTGCATATGAACATTGATAAGTGATATTCATATCACATCCATCCCCTGAGTAAGTGATTTTTAAATCACGTTTATCATCCTAGAGTCAACTTCATCTCCTTGTCGGTACAGTACGTGGTCACAGACTTGCTCTCGTGCCTTGCATACATCCAAAAACCAAGTTGCTCATTAATAAGTGATTCGATCACATACGGATTGCTTTCAACAAAATAAGTGAGTATGTCACATCTTATACGTCAAATCAGATGAAAAACAACATACTCACCGGTGAGATTGAGATGAACTCTCGTGCATACCTTGATATGGGAATGTGTCGTGAGTGGATGAACCCCAGTCCGTAAGTATAAATCATACCTAAACGTATCCCCAAGCTAGGGTTGCATCTGATTATTGAGTTTATGTGGACAACAATATCAATAATTATTATAGGATACTTATCATAATGTTGGTGCAGTTTTTGTGTCCGATGCTGTTCGAATAGATTAGAATACTTTGTATGCTGATTATATAATAGTTAGTGAAATGGTCAAACGAACGTGTATAGACCGGCTCGTTTGAAGTGGTCAAACGAGAGGGTTATTCGTTTGACCGTGTGTGTTTGTAAGACAAGGGGGTGTGGCTATAAATACCAACCCTTAGTCATTTGCAACATGGTGAAGGTTTTAGACTTTGGGGGAGAGATCACCACTTGGTCTCTCCCGGGATATATGCTCCTTTGGTATGGTTCGGCTTAGCTTGTAATCAAGCTGCTTTGTAACGTTATGCTACCGAATTTATACAAGGAAGTTGTTTATCAGTCTCTAATCTCTACCGTCTTGAACATAATCACACACTAATTACGGGTTGTTAGGATCTGAGTTTGGATTGATTGTGATTTGTGTTTGAATTTAGATGAACAATGATAGAGTAGTGCAGCGGAAATTAAATGGAAACAAACTTTTCACAATCAAACAGAAGAAATGCTTTTAATCATACATTTTCAACATAGAATCAAATGATTAAATTTATTTTAAACTCTGATTACAATGCATGTATGATTCGCAAACTCCCCCTCAGCCCGAGCTCAATATTTGTTCGTGCAGGAAGAAGATGGTGAAAAGAGCTAAATCGAACAGTACAGAGTATTGTTGTATTTGTAGGCACTAGCAAACTACTGAGCATCTAAGCTGACGTCACCATGAAAGTGACATCTAACCTCCTAACAAACTCTTAACAGCTGACCTATACAAACACTGCTATGCTAACTACTGATGTTACAATTCAATACATAAAGTAAGCATAAATTGCTGCTGCATCCTTCCACTACTGTGAAACCAGCAGTACTTGTCATGATCAGCAGTGCTTGAAACTAGGCAGTAGATTGAGCAGCAGAGCTTTAGTTCTTCAACAGACTTTGACTTGATCAGCAGTTGTAAGTCAGCAGTTTGCATGATCAGCAGATAGGAGGTCAGCAGATGTTGAAACCACTTTCAAGGGGAGAGACTTGCAACCAAACATCTGCTTATTCTGGATCCACTGCTCTGATCCAGTTTTGGCTTTCATTATCTGTTCCTTTGGCAGGGTTTAATCCCAACAATCTCCCCCTGGAACAGATAATGCCAAAACTCTTCATTATTGTAGATCTTTATTGCCTCATCAACAGTTCCCTTATCTGCCCTTTGAGTTACAATTCAAAAGTTAAGGCATCTGTATCATCATCCTCCCTGCTAAGTGGAAGATCAAGGAGATCCTGCAAATCTTCAAGACTCTGACCAAGAGCTTGTTCCCTTGTTAATTTCTTCACTTCGCCACCAGACTTGAACACTGTCAGTACGTGGGTCTGTTTATTAGTTTTCCACTTTAGTACTTTTGAACCTGGTGTGTTTCTTGGGAGATTTTTATTTGAGGAGGTATTTGGTGATGCTGGCCTATTCATGACTGGCTGAGCAGTACTTGCAGTTTGTTCAAATTCAGGATCTTCTTTCAACGTTAATCTAATGCCTTCTTTTACAAGGTCATTTCCAGCAATTAGATCTTGAACTGTTTCAGCACCCAACTGGTTTTGACTCCTTCTTTTGTAGATAGCAGCACCAGCAGGAGCAGTGGTTCTTTTGGCTTGCAGCTTTGGTGGTCTTTTTGAAACCTCTACTTTGGAGTAGTCAGGTTTTTGTGGAGCTGTTGGATCTTTCTTCCTAAGCTCCTCCAACCTTTTGTGGGTGGCCCTGACCCTAGCTTCTCCCCACTTTGACATAGAATTCTTTGAACCATAATCAGCTGTGATAAGCTCCTCTTTCATTCTCTTCAACTCTAATGCCTTTTCAGCTTCAAACTGTTTGAATCTCTCAGGAGGAGTCTGCTACACATTATCTTTAATCATCTCATGAATCCTAGCTACTTCCTTTTCAAGCTCAGGAATGGTCCAGTTTTTGACATGTGCTTCTCCCCCTTGTATTTCTTGTAGGTCATGATATTTTCAATGTAGTCTTTTCTCAGGGTCTCATCGGCCCTTTCTGAAATTTGTTGACTAACATTTTTGGCAAATTGCTCCATTGATCTGACCTGTGTAAGAAGAAACTGATAGTTTTGCTGAAATTCCCTATCAGATTTCCCTTGTTTATTTTTGTTAGCAATATCCTCTGCTTGCTTGGCTTTGATTTCTAAATATTCTTCAATGTTGTTTGGCCTAGGATATCCTTTAACTGAAGGCAAGCTCCTTTTGGCAGGGTTATCCTCATAGTAGAAAGATTAGATTTCATCTCTAACTGCTATGAGTTCTAAAGGAAACACAACACCTGCAGGAGGTAATGGCTTTTGGGTTGAAGAGAGAGGAATGTGTTTTGGAATTGTGACAAGTGCTTGGGATTTTGAAGCTGTTGGTGGTGGTGATGGAGAATCATCATCTGGTATGATAATCCTTCTCCTTTTAATTTTAGGAGCAACAGATGATGCTTTGGGTGGAACAGTGGAGGTGATTTGAGTGGGAGTGGTTTGTGACTGACTAACAGTTGTTGAAATAACTGGTGTTTCAACCACTGTTGCCATTACAACAGATGTTCTAACATCTGCTGTCTTCTGCTTTATGGCAGGAACTGATGGTGTAGATGTTGTTTTTGGTGGTGATAAGGCAGTGGTAGTGGTGTGTGATGAAGTGGTGTGTGTTGAAGTGAGATCAGTTGTTGTAACAACTGAATTACCAGCAGATGTTGGTACAACAGAAGTTACAACAATTGTTTGGGTGGAGGTTTGATGTTGGTAGCTTTTGGACAGTGGTTTTGAGGTATGCTTTGGAAGACTAGATGGTGTGGACTTGGGTTTCCTTACTTTTCTAGTAAGATTTCTTTTTGGAACAGGATTTTGATCATCCTTTTCACCAAAACAACCCTGCACATTCAGCTCCATGAAAGCTCTCTTCTCCTCATTCCACCTTGATAAATCCTTTGTCGTCTATCCCTTTTTACACTTATGACACCATCATCAAGTGCATTCTGGGTAACATCAACCTTTTTGCTACCATCTGGCAAAGGAATGTTTCTAAGCATTGCATCCTTTTCTGGATCAAGATACACCCCATTATCAATCCCTTTCTTTATCCACTCCTTAATTTTCTCCCCATTTTTGGCATTATCTGAGGGGATTTCATCAATATAAAGAACTGTTGTTGCCAACAGATGTGTTTTTAGAGCCTTGATGTCTGCTTGTGTGGTTTTGAAACTAGACTCCATTGCTTCTCTGAGCTCTTGAACATGTTTTTCATGCTGCTGCTCAGCCATCTATTGTTGTTGGTGGAGAAATGGTTGAAATAGATTCCAGAGCTCATTTGTAACATCTGCTGATGGTGGAGCAGGTGCTTGAGGTGGAACAGCAGTGGATGGTACCATTTGAACTGTTAGCAACTGTTGCAGCATTTCTCTGATTTCTACAACAGATGTATCCAGTTTTTCAACTCGTTCCGTCAATTCCTGGTACTTTAAACCATCACCCAATTTAATGGGATCATCTGATTTCCCACTAGCAGTGGTTTTATCAGATGTTGAGGTAGAGAGTGTACTCCAAACATCAACAACTGATGCCCCTTTTTCTTGGTACTGGGGTCTTCTTCCTTTAACACTTGATAATCTTTTGATGGAACCAGTGGTTAATACAAACTCACTAGCAGATAACAGATGTGTTATGGAAGGAATTGCCTCCAAGGAAGTCTTATTGATGTAACCACTGTCCAAGTGTAAACCTGTAGGTTCAACACTTATAGTGGCTGCTTCACTTGGATTACCACCAAGAGTTACTTATAACTCAAGGGGTGTAACCTCCTCAGGTTGTGTTGGTGGGTTAGCAAAGATTGATACATCAGGCCCAGTCTGTTGTTGAGGTATATTCTCATGGACAGGTGATTGAATAGGACTGGTTTGTGCCAGGTTCAGATCAATTGCATCCAACAGTAGTTTGGTATTTGGTGGAATTGGGGATGTGAAGGTAGGTTTAGAAATCGAAATTGCCCCAGGTATTGGGCTGTGGATGATGGAAATGAGTGCTTCCAGAGCATCATGATGTGGTGACCCTATTTGTACAACCTGTTCTTTTTGTGAAGAGACAGGAGGAGTTTCAGGTATGGGTTGAGATATTTTTACCAACTGCTGTGAGGAAGAAGCAGCAGTGGTTTGTTGTGACTTTTGTGCTATCACAGGCAGTTGCTCTAGTATCTCATCCTCCAGAGTTGCCTTTTTGGTGGGTTTGGGGGTTTTTGAATTTTCTTTTTCTGTGGCTTTTTGGTGATTTTAGGTGTGGGTTTCAAGGGAGTTGGTTGGCTACCTTGATCACCATGAGTAGTGGGCTCAGCAGTAGATACCTGAGGAGCAGTGTTTGCTGCTAAAGTCTGCTCAGGCACCTCTACTTGTGTTTTGCAAGGTGTTGACATTCTTGTAAATGTTTCAGCAGTTAAGCTGTTTATCTGAAAAGAATTACCTTGGTTTATTACCGCAATATCATCCTTACTGAATTTTTTTTCAAAATAATAACTTAAAAATCTTGGAAACAGTAAGAATGATTTTGTTTCAACATTTTTAACCAAGTCATTGAAGATTATCTGGGAATAATTAAAATTTTCTTCTTGAAGTATAGCATATCCCAGATTTTGAATCTTCAATGGTATTTCCTTAAAAGAAGTGGTTTTATTTAAAACACACATGAGGAGGGTATGGAATAAAAATCGTGTTGCAGGACGGAAGAAACCTTTTTGTAAGGTATCCCTCTTCATCATTGTGTATGCATACCCTCTTTCAATGAAGTCAATTTTTAACTCGTTTTTAGGAAAAGAATTTTTACCTTCTTGAACATCGAGCTGAAAGACCTCTGATAGAGATTGAGGTGTGATGCGGACTACCTTTTTCTGCAGAGTAGAGTTAATGGCTATGACATCTTCACCTTGTTTTTCAAGGGTACAATTTGTCCAAAACTCTCTCCGAGTTTGCAGGTAAATGGGTGCATCAACGGTTAACAAAGTTTTGTACTTTGATGCGTTGAGCATATCGAGGATAGAATCAAATGTATCGATGTTGCCGGGTTTTGTGAGAAGACCCAGAAGATTATGAGACGGTTTGTGTGGGATTTCTGTGGAGGTGGCCTTTTGAGAGGCCCCTTTGGAAGATTTTGCGGATGATTTCCATTTTGTCATTTTGAAAATGAGGATCGAAAATGAGTTTGTGAAGAAATTTGATGGAATGGAATGGAAACTGCTTTTAGAAGAGAATTTTTAAGAATTCAATTCGACATTGAAACCCTGTTTGGTCTCTAAAAGGGGGTTTTATAGAGGAAAAGTGAATGCTGACGTGGAAGCGGTTACAAAAGGACTGACCACTATGTACTGTCCGCATGCCATCCCCTGGTGAAAGAAGGACAGTACTTTTGAGAAGTACGTTTTGTGAAAACAACTGGTGAAGACAGTAGTTGTAACGGTAATGGAGAACAGTGGATGCTTGTAACTATCAGTGGATAGCCCAGCAGTGGATACAACATTGATTTTGAACATCAGTGCTTATCAAAGGAAAATGAGAGCAGGGGATGACTTTCAGCAGTGGACAAACTTTTGAAGTAGAGAAGACTTTTGAACCCATTAGTGGTTATGGCAGACTCTTAGGATTTTAATGAAAAATTCATTTTTTAGCTATTTTTAAGGATGGATTTTTGATTTTCTGAAAACATTTTAAT
Organism: Helianthus annuus; assembly: GCF_002127325.2. Classification (NCBI taxonomy): domain Eukaryota; kingdom Viridiplantae; phylum Streptophyta; class Magnoliopsida; order Asterales; family Asteraceae; genus Helianthus; species Helianthus annuus. The sequence continues at coordinate 113,500,506 of NC_035437.2, read as the reverse complement.
GCTTTTATTCACAGAAAAACAGGATTTTGCCTGTTATTCCATGTTTAGCCTGCCAATCCTAGAGATCAAGCTTTCAAAGGTGGATGTGTCTAATGCTTTGGTTAGCACATCTGCCAGCTGATCCTTAGTTGGAACATGATGCAGAGAAATCAAACCTTTTTCATAGCAATCCCTCACAAAGTGATGTCTGATGTCGATGTGTTTGGTGGTTGAGTGGGAAACTGGATTTTTGATGATATTTTCTGCTGCCTGGCTGTCCAACATAAGTGGTGTCTTCAAGGCAGTGATACCAAAATCCAGTAACTGATTTTGAAGCCAGAGCAGTTGGGCTGTACAGCTTGCAGCAGCTATATATTCTGCCTCAGCAGTGGATGTGGAAACTGCTGCTTGCTTTTTGCTTTGCCAAGACACTAAGCAATTGCCTAGAAATTGGCACCCTCCTGAAGTGGACTTCCTTGTTTTATCACATCCAGCAAAGTCACTATCTGAGAAACCTGAAAGCTCAATTTTACCATCAGCTGGATACCAGATACCAAGTGTGGGAGCACCTTTTAAATATCTGAATATCCTTTTTACAGCAATAAGGTTTGACTTTCTAGGGGCTGATTGGGATCTTGCACAGACACATGTTGCAAACATGATATCTGGTCTAGATGCAGTTAGGTACAATAAAGACCTAATCATGCTTCTATATAAGGTCTGATCAACCAAATCATCCTTTTCTTCAGACATGACCAATTTATTGGTTGCAATGGGTGTACTACATGGCTTACAATCATCCATATCAAATTTCTTTAAAAGTTCTTTGGCATATTTGTCTTGATGGATGAAAGTACCATTTTGCAGCTGCCTTACTTGGAGACCAAGAAAGCACTGGAGTTCACCCATTGCACTCATTTCAAACTCAGTTGTCATGAGTTGCCTGAACTCTTCATACATTTTATTACATGTGCTTTCAAAAATGATGTCATCCACATAAATTTGGACAATCATCAAATTCTTTCCTCTCCATTTTAAAAACAGTGTTTTATCAATCCTGCCTCTGGTGAAACCAATGGAAAGTAAAAAGGTGGACAGAGTTTCATACCAGGCCCTTGGTGCTTTTTTCAAGCCATACAAAGCTTTATTTTGCTTGTAGACATGATCTGGATTAAATCGATCCTCAAAACCTGGAGGTTGACAAACATAAACCTCCTCTTGAATCTTACCATAGAGGAATGCACATTTGATATCCATTTGATACACCTTGATGTTGTGGTTGACAGCAAAGGCCAGAAAGAGTCTGATAGCTTCAAGTCTTGCTACAAAGACAAATGTTTCATCATAGTCAATGCCCTCTTCTTGTCTGAAACCTTGAACCACAAGCCTGGCTTTATTCTTGACAACAATACCCCTTTCATCAGTTTTATTTTTGAAGACCCATGTTGTGCCAATAGGACTCACACCCTGTGGCAATGGAACAAGCTCCCATACTTGTTGTCTTCTAAACTGTTGGAGCTCCTCTTGCATTGCTTCTACCCAGCTGTTGTCTTTCAGTGCCTCTTGGTACTTGACTGGCTGATGGAGTGATAGAAAACCTACAAAAAGACAAATGTTTTGGGACTGCTTTCTTGTGAACACCCCTTCATTGATGTTGCCAATGATTTGATCTGGTGGATGAGATTTCAAGAAGATGAGCTCTCCTTGGTATGGAACAATGGCATTGAGTGGTGAGGGCTACAGATGTGTATCATCTGAGCTAACCACTGCTCGTGACTTTGATGACCCAGCAGTGGCTTCAAAAGGTGGTGGCATAGGGGGTAAAGGTGTGGACACCTGCTGACTTTGATCCAATGTTTGAGGACTTTTGTCAGTAGTGTTTGATGAGGTGGAAGCAGTGGTTAAAGGGCTACTTTGGTCAACAAATGTTGAGGTAGCAGTGGTTGTTTCTTTGTGAACTTGACAGATGATGTTGATGGACTCAAGGATGTTTTTGCAGTGTACTCACTCTTTTTTATGTCAAAGTTCTTGAGATACACACATTCTTGAGTTTTGTGATTATCTTTACCATAGATGGTGCAGCTTTCAGCAGATACAATAATGCTTGTTTTGTTTATATCATATGCTTTTAGATGAAAACAATCTTTTGTTAGATGATTCTTCTTTTCGCAGAATTCACAAAACAAGTTTTTGATCTTTTCTCTTTTCTTCCTTTTCTCAGATTCCTTTGCAACAGAGTTTTGAACCTCTGTTGGGATATCTTTGATAGGAATGATCTTTGTTTTTTGAGCTTTTACACCATCAATGATTGTGAAATCCATTGGTTTGAAATTTTCCAGGATATCACACTCATCAGACCATGTGGGTTTAAATTGGTATTTCTTAATTTCCTCAAAAGTTGAGGATCCCACAGGTCTTTCCAGAGTAATTTTGTTACCAAGTTTGTCAGTTATTTTAACCTCTTGGCCATTTTTGTTGGTTGGAATAATCTCAGTTGAACCAGCTTGTTTTCCAGCAGTGTTTTCAAGATCATCATATTTTCTATGTCCAATACCAAATTTAACATTGCTTTCAAGCTGTTTTGCAAGCATAACCTCATACCCTTTACAAGACTCCACCCATCTTTCACAGGTGATCTGGGTAGACTCCAACTCCTTTTTGCAAACTTGGTATTTTTCTACCATAGTTTGGAGTTGAATTTTGGTTATGCTCTGCTCTTCTTTTAAACTGCTGATCTTTTTATCTTTTTCAGCCAATTTGTTTCTAAGTTCTTTTAATGACTTTTATAATTTGACTTCATCAGATAAGATTTTGTTCCTAAGGTTTTCATTTACCTCTTTGATGTTAGCAAATGCAATAATACATTTGTCTAAACACAGTTTTTCAAGAACTTGAGGTGATACCTTAGCAGCAGCCATCATGGCACAGTCACATTGATGATCACCTTCTTCATCAGCTCTAACTTCTTCCTCAACAGCTTTCTACTTTTCTTCTTCCTTTTTCTCTTCTTTGTACCAGGGGTCAGACAGTGGTTCAAGCAGGATTTCTGAATTTTCTCCCAGCAGTAGTTCACCAGCAACTGCAGTAACCACTGCTTCAGCAACTTCATCCACTGTTTCAGCACTTAGTTGTTCACCTTCAGTTTCGACCCCTTCTAGTATTGACTCCAATGCCATCAAACAAAATTCATCATCAAAAGTATCATTAGAAGCATAGAGAGCAAAATTTTCATCACCAAGTTCATCAGGCATGCTGCTCCAATCAACAAAGCCTTGTGTGAAAAAGCTTTGCTGATCTGGTTGTGTCACTGTTGGAGCAGCTTGTTGAGGTGCAACAGGTTGCACTTGTGCCTGAGAAACAGGGGCCTGAACATACTGAATTTGTGGAACAGTGGTTTGAACATAATGCACAGGCACAGGGGTTGCAGCATAATGAGCAGTGTTAACATGTGCTGCAGGGGCATATTGGGTATAGTGCACAGTGTTTTGTTGTTGTGGTCTAGGGTTTGAGCCAGGGTGAGTAATTATGGGACCAGTGGTTTGACTCCTACATTCCCTAGCAAAGTGACCTAGCCTATTACACTTGTAACACTTAATTTTTTACTTATCCAACCCCACCCTTAAATTCCCATGAAGCCCTGGGAATTTTCTCCCTGTTCTTTTATAGAATTTGCTTGTTCTAACACTAAGCAAAGCCAGTTGATGCAAGATGTCCATCTCTTCTAAGTCAGTGGGATCAAAATGTTGCAAATCATTCAGTTCAAAGCACGAGTTATCTAACATCTGGTTTTCAGTATTTGCAGTGAAAGCATAATTTGCAGAGTGAGAATCAGAGTTGTTAAAATTACCCCTAGCAGTTATGTCAATAAAGTGATCATAACTCTGATCCTTACTGCTGCTACCAGATTCTTCCTGACCAAATAGAGTTGTGCTGCCAAATGAATAGTCATCAGCAAATTTTCAAGACTCTTGTAACTTCCTTTTCTAGTTTAACTCCCTTTCATAGGTCAGGAGTCTACCATGGAGTTGGGTCAGGGTCAGATCTTTGAACTCAGCGTGACAAAAGCAATTGTGTCCCATTTTTCGGGCAGTGATCTAAGGAACGTGCTATTTTGGGTTGCATTTGGAAATGTAACCTTAATAAGCCTTAGTTCACTAATGAGACAACTGAAACGTTCAAATTGTTGGGTTAGTGATTCCCCTTTGATGTGACAAAATGTTTCATACTGCTGATTCAGAATTTCCCTGTTGTTTTCGATAACCTCTTCCGTCCCCCCAAATTGTTCCTTCAATGCATCCCATAATTCCTTGGCACTGTTACAGTGTAACAGCCCAGCATAGATTTCATTGGGCAATGCAGAGGCTATGATGCTAAATGCTTTGGCATCAAGTTCGAACTTCTTAAAGTCAGATTCAGTATAATTTTCAGTTGGTTTAGGAACGAACTTTTTGGTGTCCTCAGTACTTGGTACCATAGGAACATGAGGACCGAAAACAACAGACCTCCAACATCCAGTGTTCTGTTGAGCAAGGATGTGACACATCCTTCTCTCCCAGATGTTGTATTCATTTCTTTTAAGCATGGGAGGTTTAAAAAGCGAGCCAATGTTATTCTTATCATCTTGAGACTGTGACGACATCCTGGTTGTTTTACAGGCACTGATTAATCAACTTTATCGGTGATTAAACCTTGCTCTATTTTTCAACACAACGAACAAACTATCAGTATCAACGATTTCGAGCTGAACTATTTAAGTCAAAATGATTGTTAAATCAAATTTAACTGTCCAAGCTCTGATACCAATTGTTAGGATCTGAGTTTGGATTGATTGTGATTTGTGTTTGAATTTAGATGAACAATGAAAGAGTAGTGCAGCGGAAATTAAATGGAAACAAACTTTTCACAATCAAACAGAAGAAATGCTTTCAATCATACATTTTCAACACAGAATCAAATGATTAAATTTATTTTAAACTCTGATTACAATGCATGTATGATTCGCAAACTCCCCCTCAGCCCGAGCTCAATATTTGTTCCTGAAGGAAGAAGATGGTGAAAAGAGCTAAATAGAACAGTACAGAGTACTGTTCTATTTATAGGCACTAGCAAACTACTGAGCATCTAAGCTGACGTCACCATGAAAGTGACATCTAACCTCCTAACAAACTCTTAACAACTGACCTATACAAACACTGCTATGCTAACTACTGATGTTACAATTCAATACATAAAAGAAGCATAAATTGCTGCTGCATCCTTCCACTGCTGTGAAACTAGCAGTACTTGTCATGATCAGCAGTACTTGAAACAAGGCAGTAGATTGAGCAGCAGAGCTTTAGTTCTTCAACAGACTTTGACTTGATCAGTAGTTGTAAGTCAGCAGTTTGCATGATCAGCTAATAGGAGGTCAGCAGATGTTGAAACCACTTTCAAGGGGAGAGACTTGCAACCAAACATCTGCTTATTCTGGATCCACTTGGATCCGGTTTTGGCTTTCATTATCTGTTCCTTTGGCAGGGTTCAATCCCAACACGGGTTTCAGTCTGAATCATGAACTTACAATTGGTATCGGAGCCATGGTACCCGACTTAGTGAATCTAACCATTTACTAAGTCACATGTGCTCTCGATCAGTGATTTTTTTTGTTTTTGTTCAAGATGTAAAATGGTGTAAACATGAAGAAAACTCAGATCTGGACCTGAATGTATTGGTCTGAGCTGAACGGAACACATCAAAGGGTTGGGTTTTATGTTTCACAGCAATATCATCAAGTTTTCATCACCTCCTTATCAATTAGAGGTGTTATTTAGTCAGATCTTCAGTTGTTTTTCGCTGTGTTCTTGAAGGGGTTGTGGCGGCTATTAAGAAACATTAATGTTTCTTCACATCAGGACCCATGAAGAACCCACTGGTGTAGAACCCCCCTGCGAAAAACCCCTGCTGCGAAGAACCCCCTGCGAAAACCCCTACTGTGAAGAACTATCTGCGAAAAACCTCTACTGCGAAGAACTACCTGCGAAAAACCACTATTGTGAAGAACCGAGACATTTTATCATAATGTTTATCACGAAAGACCTATAGTCTTTCGTAGATTATTATTTTTCGTGGGATAGCTTTCAAGACCCAGTACATCTTTCGTGGGCTCATATTCAGGCCCAGTTCATTGTTTGTTGGTTCTATGTTAGTTCTATGGATAAGGTTTTTCATAGGAATTGGAACAAATGTTGTAGATGAGACATGGAGTCGTGGACCCGTCTCTATTCATGAGTTGCAAAGTGGGGTCGGGTGTTCTTGAAGCTTATTTGAATTAAGCTTTAACGTCAAATTCGTATGGGTTCAGGAGCGTGCGGGGTGAGGAGGCATGATGAAAACAAATGATTTTTTTAACGTGGGGTAGTCACGGTTATCAAGTTCACAAAGTCGAAGTGTTATGCCTATGATGGAAGTTTTCGGATTAGGTGTTAGTAGAACTTTGGGGGGATACAAGTCGGATCCTACAGGGCTAGGGGACTTTCCTTATCAACTAGAATATGCAAAAAAGAAAGTTGCTTTCGTTTTCGAAAAACCAAGAAGATTTGAAAGATTCTGCTCAGTGGAGAGAATTTGTTCAGTGAAGTTGACGACAGTTCTGCTCAATGGAAGGAATTTGTCAAGGATTATAGATTTCAGCAAAGAAATGGGGGATAAAAATTTTCATATGTTTTGGAATTTCTTTGGTAAATTTCTAAACGCAATCACAGGTGGTAGAATTTGTGATTTTCTGTTGATACCAAAGGTTCTGCGTGGAATGTTTTGCACAGACACATATTTGAGGATTTTAATTAATTCTTCAGCCAGCGTGAAGGGTTTTGCACGGAAACGTACAGGTATCTAAAGCAGTGTTGTAAAAGTCGGATTCCAAGGCTGAGTACTCGGCGAGTACTCGGTCCTCGGAACCCCTCCGAGGCGACTTCCTTCTAGGCGGACTCAATTAGTCGGCCTCGGTCAAACTCGGCGCCTAGTCGGCCTAGTCGGCGCCTAGTCGGACGTAGTCGGAAAGAGTCGGCCCTGTCGGCCTTGTCGGTCTAGGCGGTCAACGTGGTTTGTTGACTTTTAATTAGTCAAAATTGGTCAAAATCGGTCAACATCGGCCTACTCGGCCTTGTACTCGGACTAATCGGACTTGTATTCAGAATATTTGAACTTTAAACATGTTTCATTTTACATTATACTTAGTTGACATGAATTATGCTTATTTTAACATATAGATAATATATAACAATTAATTTTCTTTATAGTTACCATGTTCGCGTACACCCCGAGTACTCTTCGAGTACTCCGATTACTCCCAACTCCCCAGTCGGCCGACTAGGGACCGCCTAGCGACTTTTACAACACTGATCTAAAGTAAACGGTAGTTTCAAAACATTGTTCATTGTAGACCTGGGGAATCTTTATGAGATTTTACAGGGATCTGGGTGTAATTCAATTCGTTAAGTTCGTAAACGATGTACTTGGTCAAGCTGACATCCTGAGTACTGATGCTGAAGATCCGTAGTGCATTATGTGGTCAACTTCACAAAGGCGAGACAATGAGATCTGGATGTAGTTCAACTAAGCGTGCTGGTTGAGCTTGCAAATGATATACTTGGTCTAGCTGACTTCCTGAGTGTTGATGCTGATGATCAAAGTGCATTACTTGGTCGATTCCACAAAGATGGCTTACAAAAGACATGTTAGGATCTTAGTTTCTTAGATTGTGTAGTTTAAATGTAAATGAAGATGAAACAGAGAATTTAAAGTGCAACGGAATTATGGAAATAAACTTTGATTACACAATCAAGGAAGAATAGTTATAGGCAAACATGTTTTTCATTGAATCGAATGATTGTATCAAATTACAATAAACAAAACAACTTGCATGCATGCACTAGACTCCCCCACAGCTGGAGCTCAGTGAGTTGTTTGTACAGAATGACTGGTGAAGAAAGAGCTAATGGAACAATACAAAGAACTGTTCTATTTATAGTACAGCCCAAACCACTGAGCATCTTTGCTGACATCACCATGAAAGTGACATCTAACCTCCTAACAGACTCTAAACACTGTTCTATACAAACACTAATGACATAAACAATGATTACATTTAAACTACTGATACTTCATTCCACTGTTGTAGCCTAAGCACTGATGATGAGCATCAGTGCTTTCTTCATTGAGTCATCAGTTCTTTGGTCTTCAACGGCACTTAGGAGAGAACAGCAGATAGAGCTTCAGTCTTTAAACAGATCAGTTCTTTGGCTAACAGATGTTGTGTTGATCAGTGCTTTGGAGTCTATCAGTTACTAGATAGCCACTGTCAAGGGGAGAATCTTGTACAAGCAATGCTTATGAAGATCAACTATTCTGAACCTGTTTTGGCTTTCCTTATCATCTGTTCTTTTATAGGTTTGAAAGCATAGACCAACAATCTCCCCCTAGAACAGATGATGCCAAACTCTTCATTATTCAAGATTTTTATTGTCTCATCATCATTTCCCACACTTGCCCCTTGAATTGTAATTAAAAGTTCACGGAATCTTCATCATCCTCATCCCTGCAAAGTTAAAGTTCTAAGAGATCTTGGAGGTCAGCTACACTCAGACTTAGTGCATCCTCCCTTGTAATGTGTTCAACTACTCCACTGGACTTGAGCAAGTTCAATACCTGGGTCTTTTGATCAGACTTCCACTTTAGTATTTTTGAGTTCAGTGGGTTTCTTAGGAGAGTTTTTATTGTTGATGAGTTTGGTGATGGAGGCCTGCTCATGAATCTTTTGGCTATTTCCTGTAGCTTTGCTAAGTCAGGATTATCTTGAATCATCTGCTTGATGGCCGCTTTCATGATGTCAGCTTCTCTTTCTGCATCTTCTTCTTCATCAATCTGCTTTTGCATTTTTCTTTGATTTAAGGCAATGATGGAGGTGTCAGATGATGTGAACAAAGTTTTTAAAGAGAGGGTCTACTGCTGTGACTCATCAGGCTTTTTGTCTTTATATGCTGGTTTCTTTGGCACGATGGGATCTGTCTCTCTTCTTTTTTCAAGCTTCTCATACACCATGTCAGTGTACTGCCTAGACCATTTTGATATGGACTTTGCTAAACCATATTTGGCTGCAACCAACTCTTGCTTCTTTCTTTTGTATTCCAAGGTAAGATCTTCAATAGCCTTTTTGTACTTATTCCAATCTGGTGCAGATCTTTTCATACCTGGATCATTTCTAACCCTTTCAATTCTGCTTGCTTCAGCTTTGAGTGTAATAAGTGGCCAGTCTTTAAATTGTTCAACCTTGGCAGGATAGTACTTGTCTCTCATGATCAGCTCTAAGAGATCTTTTCTCATCTCCTTTTGTAGGTGAGGATTTGGTGGTAAGTTAGACATCTCTTTGCTTAAGTCTCTTGCATAATCTTCCAATTTCTTGACTTTGCTTAGTAAAAGTTGCATTCGACTTGAGATGCTATTATCACTTTCTCCCTGACCATCATACTTGGCATGTAATTCTGCTTGCTTTGCTTTGAGTTTAAATACTGATCCAAGTTCTTTGGTGGTCTAAAACCACAGAGAGAAGGGAATTTTCTTTTGGTAGGATCATCCACTGTATAGAATTGCCTCATTTCATTCTTAACAGCAGGCAATTCTAGTGGGTAGTTTGCTGCTAATGGAAAAACCCTTGCAGGATCATGTCCTTCAAGTGTCTTTGGATTAGTGATTGGGTTTGCTAATTTTGGAGGAATGAATGATGGATGTTTGGTTTGATTGAAGGGTGAAGATGAAATAGGAATAGGTGTAGGAATGTCATCATCATTTATCTGGAACTTTCTTTTTCTTCTATAGACGTTTTTAGGAGAAGGGATTTTTGTTTAAGATTTTGGAACAGAAAGGGTTATGGCTTGGGAAGGAGTGTTTGAAGTGGTGGATGACTGACTAACAGCTGTTGAAACAACTGGTGTCTCAACCACTGTTGTCATTACAACTGTTACAGTGTCAACTGTTGTCTTCTGCTTTTTTGGCAGGTGGTTTTTGTGGTGAAGATGTAGGTTTAGGTGTGTTAGTGGTTGATTTTTCTGATTCCCCAGTGGTTTTGAGACCAGCAGTGTTTGGCTTTTTGGGTGTTTGTTTTTTGTGCTGGTGGTTTTGAGAATTTGGCAAGTGGTGGTTTAATGCATTTCTTTCTGGTGGAAGTGCCAATATTCTCAGTCTTTATTTCCCATTCCTTTCTTTCCTTTTGTTCCTTTTTCCATTGCCTTTTCTTTGTTTCATTCTGATTTTGAATTGTCTTTCTGTTTTTCTCCACTTCATCTTCAAGTTTATTTAGGGTTTCATCAACTCCTTTTTTTCTTTTCCTTAACAGGTGTTTCAGCAGTGCTTGTTTCAGAAGACTTCTTTTTAGTTTCTGGCTTTTGATTTGGCCTTTGCTTGGAAGTAGGTCTGCCAAACTTTTTCATGTCATGTTTCTCCCCCTTTTAGCATCATCTTGATCATCATCATCTTTGTAGATAGATGCAGAGGCAGAGCTAGTAATTTGAACCAAGGCCTCTTTGATGGCTTTTAGGTCAGCCTGAGTGTCCTTGTATCTTGCATCAACCATATTTCTGAGAATTGCCAATTGATGGTTGTGCTGAGTTTCTGCAAGTTCTCTTTGAGCTTTAATGATTGGTTGAACTGCATTCCAGAGCTCTTGAGAATACTGTTGTGGTGTAGGTTGACTTTTAGAAACTTCTACCAACTGTTTAATCATATCTTGCATGTTATTAACAGTGGTATCTATTGTATTGAGTCTCTCCGTCAATTCCTGATATCTTAAATCATCACCTAAGTTAATGGAATCATCTGATTTCCCACCAGCAGTGGTTGTATCAGCAGTTGTACCAGGAGAAGTCTCTAATGGTTCATCCACTGATGCCCCTTTGTCTTGGTACTGGGGACTTCCCTCTGAAGTAGATACCTTTGTAAGCACACCAGTGGTTTGTTTAAACACACCAGTGGATACCTTAATAGCATCAGCAGTGGTTGCATTCAAGGGAGTCTTATTGATGTAACTACTGTCCAGGTGTAGATCAGTGGATCCAACACCTATAGTAGCTGCTCCACTTGAACTACTAACAAGAATTTCTTGAAACTCCTGTAGTGTAACCTCCTCAACTATTTGTAGGATCACCAATTGAGGTATTTTTGACATAGCCAAAGTTTTGGTTGTGCTCTCAGTAATGTGTTGGTGAGAGGGGCTGTTTTGAGTCTGAAGCTCAATGGCATCAAACAGAGGTATTATTGGTGGTGGTAATTGTGAAGAAGCGATGGAGGTTGAAAGAGAATTTTCCCAGGGAGAAGGGCTATTAAACATATCCTCAAGTGAGGTATATGCTTCATTGTGTGGTGTCCCTATGCTTACAACCTGTTCCTTTTGTGAGGAAGCAGGAGGAGTTGAGGTTTTGGGTGGAGATTTGACCAACTGTTGTGAGGAAGTAGCAACAGTGGTTGTTGGTGACTTTTGTGTTGTCACTGGAGTCACTTCTGGGATCTCATCTTCCAGAAGGTCCTTTTTAGAGGGTTTGGTGGGCTTTTTGGGAACTTTCTTCGTAGTCTTTTTGGGTAGTGCTGGTGGGGGTTGCACATCAGTGGTTTGGCTACTATGGTCACCAAGAGTAGTGGGCTCAATAGCAGAAACCTGAGGAGCAGATGTGGACTCATCCAAATTTTTCTCAGGCTCCTCTGTTTGTATTTTTGAAGGTTTTGACTCTGACAACCTTGTAAAAGTTTCAGCAGATAAACTATTAATTTGAAAAGAAGCACCTTGGACAAGCACTTGTGCATTGTCTTTTGGTACTTTCTGCTGTAAATAATAGCTCAAAAACCTTGGAAACAACAGAAATGGTTTTTTCTTATCTTTGACATTATTAACATTTTGAACCAAATCATTGAAAATCTCTTGGGAGTAATTAAAATCCTTTTCAGCCATAATAGCATATCCCAAGTATTGGATTTTCAATGGAATTTCATTGAGAGCTGTTGTTTTGTTTGAAACACAGATGAGCAGGGTATGGAATAAAAATTTCATGGGAGGTGGAAAATCTCCCTTTTGCAAAGTAGCTTTTGTCATTTGACCTTTATACCCTCTTTTGATCAAGTCAGTTTGATACTCATCTTTAGGGAAAGAAGTTTTACCTGTATGATCATTCATCTCAAAAACTTCTGATATGGTTTGTGGTGTGATTGAAACAAGAATTTCACCTAGTTTTGAAGTAATAGCCCAAGGCTTTTTGTCTTGAACTTCGACTTTTGCATTCTTCCAGAAATCGCGTAGGGTTTCTTGATAGATGGGTGTGTTGCAGGTCAAAAAAGTTTTGTACTTTGAAGATGACAGAGTATCAATGATTCAGTGGAAATCTTTGTTTTTGCTTGCTTTCTCAAGTGTACAAAGGTAGTTATGGAGGTTTTTGAGTGCGAGTGCCATGGTGATTCGAAGAAATTTGCAAACGGAAGAAGATGAATGAAGAAGATGGAAACCGCTTTTGAAGGAATTTTGAATTCAATTCGGCAGTGAAACCTCTTATTAGAGTTTTAATCATTGTTTTATAAGGGTGAAAAGTGAATGCTGACGTGGTAGCGGTTACAAAGACCGGACGGCTAAGAATTGTCCACGTGACAACCTCTGATGAAAATGGATGACAGTTATTTAGGAAACCACTGATGAGCAATATCAGTGGTTTACAGTGGTGAAAATGAAAATAGTGGCTGATTTTCACTATCAGTGGATAGCCATCAGTGATTAAAACACTGATGTTTAAGCAACAGTGATTAACAAGGAAAATGGATAAACAAAGGTTGTCTTTCAGCAGTGGACAATCTTTAACAATCAGTTATTTGAACAAAACAATGGTTGTAACAGACTTTAAAGGATTAATGAACATTTTCATTTTTAACTATTTTTAAGGATGGATTTTTGATCTTCTGAAAACATTTTGATGTTTTATTCATAGAAAAACAGGATTTTTCCTGTTATTCCATGTTAAGCATGCCAATTCTAGAGATCAAGCTTTCAAAGGTGGATGTGTCTAACACCTTTGATATTTTCTGCTGCTTGACAATCCAACATGAGGGGTGTCTTTAAAGCAGTGATACCAAAATCCAGCAATTGATTTTGAAGCCATAACAGTTAGGTTGTGCAGCTTGCAGCTGCAATATATTCTGCCTCAGTAGTGGATGTTGAGACAGCTACTTGCTTTTTGCTTTGCGAAGATACTAAGCAATCACCTACAAATTGGCACCCTCATGATGTGGACTTCCTTGTTGCATTGCTCTGATACCAATTGTTAGGATCTGAGTTTCTTAGATTGTGTAGTTTAAATGTAAATGAAGATGAAACAGAGAATTTAAAGTGCAATGGAATTATTTAAATAAACTTTGATTACACAATAAAGGAAGAATAGTTATAAGCAAACATGTTTTCCATTGTATCGAATCATTGCATCAAATTATAATAAACAAAACAACTTGCATGCATGCACTAGACTCCCCCTCAGCCCGAGCTCAGTGATTTGTTCGTACAGAGTGACTTGTGAAGAAAGAGCTAATGGAACAGTACAGAGTACTGTTCTATTAATAGTACAGCCCAAACCACTGAGCATCTTTGCTGACGTCACCATGAAAGTGACATCTAACCTCCTAACAGACTCGAAACACTATTCTATACAAACACTGATTACATAAACATTGATTACCTTTAAACTACTGATACTTCATTCCACTGTTTTGGCCTAAGCACTGATGATGAGCATCAGTGCTTTCTTCATTGAGTCATCAGTTCTTTGGTCTTCGATAGCACTTAGGAGAGAACAGCAGATAGAGCTTCAGTTTTTAAATAGATCAGGTCTTTGGCTAACAGATGTTTTGTTGATCAGTGCTTTGGATTCTATCAGTTGCTAGATAACCACTGTCAAGGGGAGAATCTTGTACAAGCACTGCTTATGAAGTTCAACTGTTCTAAACCTGTTTTGGCTTTCCTTATCATTTGTTCTTTTATGGGTTTGAAAGCATAGACCAACAAGACAGTTTACCAGAAAACTCTACAAACGTAGTATGCTTGAATGAAATAGAGTTCTTATGACAAGATCAAGACTTGATGCAGTTTTCAAAGAATGGAACTGTTAGGATCGGAGGCTCTCATAATTGTGCTTGTTTGTATGAATTGAACATTTCAAAAGATATAGATTAAGATTAAGTGCAGGGGAAATGAAAACAAACTTTGTAAACACAATCAAAGAGAAAATAGTTTTGATAAACACATGCTTTTCATTGAGTCGAAAGATTGAAATACAAATCAAATGATTACAAAGCATGCTTACAAACTAAACTCCCCCTCAGCCTGATGCTCCAAGGTTGATTGCACAAGATGAAAGGATTGGACTAGAGGAGAAGAACTTCCTCAGTCAATCAAATGTAACAATACAGGGTACTGTTACATTTATAGGCAAACCAAACCACTAAGGCATCTCAGCTGACGTCACCATGAAAGTGACATCTAACAAACTAACAAACTCTATCTACTGTTCTATAACAACTGACCATACAAACACTGATTACATTCTAATCACTGATGTATAAACACTGATTCTTCATTCCACTGATGTAGTCAACCACTGTTGTTTGAGTATCAGTGCTTTCTTCAAAGGGTGATCAGACCTTGAATGGGCGATGCTTTAATTCTTCAGTAGTGCTTGGATTCCGTCAGTAGATTGAGCTTCAGCCTTTAAACTTCATCAGTGCTTTGGTTTAACAGTAGTTTACAAGATCAGCAGTTGTTGATAAGGGCAGTACTTGGAGCATATCCGATGTTGGAGGCACTGTCAAGGGGAAAGCTTAATTTAAACAGCAGCTTATGACTAATCCACTGTAGTGATCCGGTTTTGGCTTTCATTATATGTCCCTCTGGTAGGGTTCAATCCCAACAATCTCCCCCTGGAACAGATAATGCCAAAACCCTTCATTATTCTGGATTTTTATTTCTCATCAGAGGTTCCTTAACTTGTCTCTTAAATTCCACTTCAAAGTCCTTGGAACTTGTGTCATCCTCATCCCTGCACAGTGTAAGTTCAAGGAGATCCTGTAGATCTTCAACACCAAGGCCTAGTGCTTCTTTCCTTGATATGTACTTCACTTCACCATTGGATCTGACCAGGGTCAATACATGGGTCTTTTGATCAGACATCCACTTTAGTACATTTGAACCCAATGGGTTTCTTGGGAGAGATTTGTTCACTGATGAGTCAGGGGATTGTGGCCTTGTGAGAGGTTGTAGATCAGAACTCAGTATATTTGCTGGTTCAGAGTTTTCAACATGATCAGCACTCTGAGCTTTTGATAGTTCAGAATTTTCAGTATGATCATTTCTCTGACCTTTTGCTGCTTCTGAGTTTTCAGCTGACATTTGATTGAAGGCCTTTTGTATGATTTCATTTGCTGCAGCTATGTCTTCTGCAACTTCTTGTTCAAATAGCTCTTGCCTTTTTCTTTGTTAAAGCTCAATGGCTGTCAAGTCTGCTGAAGTATTTGGTGATGATGATTTGTTTAAAACCTTTTTGGCAAGGTCTTGAAGTTTTGCTGATCTGTCTTTATCTAAAGCCATTTTCTTGATGGCTTCTTCAAAATATTCAGCTTCCCCTTTCTTTTCTTCTGCAACAGTCAGCAGTTTTCCTTTGTCTTGATTTTTCACCAGGATAGGATTATATGCTGATGTGATCAGTGGTTTAAGAGCACTAATCTGTTGTTCTAGCTTTTTGTAGTCAGGCTTCTTTGGAGTGTCTGAGAAAGTTATCCTCCTTTTCTTAAGCCTTTCATAAGCCTCATCGGTATACTGCTTTGTCCATTTTGCTATGGCTTCAACAGTATCCACTTTAGCATCCACCAACTCCTGCTTCTTTCTTTTGTACTCAGATATAAGGTAGCAATGAGTCTTTTGTATTTGTTCCAATTTGGAGCTGTCTTCTTCTTTCTTGGATCATTTTTAAAATCCTTTCAATTTTGTTTGCCTCATGCTTTAAAGCAACTATTGGCCACTCTTCAAATTGTTTTTTCTTCAGTTGGATAGAATTTTTCTTTCATGATGTATGCAAGATATTCTTTTCTCATTTCTTTTAGTAGATCTGCTTTTTCTTTGCTCATATCTTGTGCATAGTCTTCCATCAGCTTGACTTTAGTGAGCAAGAATTCCAATTTTTCAGAAATGGCTTCGTCACTTTGACCTTCACATTCAATTTTGGCTCTTATCTTAGTCTGCCTTACTTTGAGCTTGAGATATTCATCCATATTTTCTGGGACTATGAAACCTATGAGAGAAGGAAATCTTCTTGTTGAAGGATCATCCTCGGTGTAGAATTGTCTCATCTCATTTTTTACAGCTTCTAGTTCTAATGGATATTTTGCAGCAATAGGATCATATTTTTCCTCATTTTCATTTGCCTGAGTTGTTTGTCTTTTTCTGGTGTAAAGCCTTTTTGGAGAAGGGCATTTTGGTTGTGATGTGGAAATAGAGAGCAGTGGTGGATGGTTGACTGACAGCTGTTGGAACAACTAGTGTTTCAACCTCGGTTGTCATTACAACTACAGATGTGTCAGTAGGTGTCTTCTGCTTTTGAGCAGGTGTTGAAATGGCAGTGGTTTGAGTGGTGGAAAGTGTCTAACTAACAGGTGTTGAAACAACTGGTGTTTTAACCACTGTTGTCATTACAACAAATGTTGTAACATCTGTTGTCTTCTGCTTTTTGGCAGGAGGAGATGATGGGGTGGCTGTTTTTGGTGGTGAGTTTGGTTTTGGTAGTGGTGATGTGATCATATATGATGATGGTGGTAGGGCAGTGGTTGTGGTGGTGTGTGGTGAGGTGGTGTGTGTTGATACAACAGCTTTAGTCTGGCTATCTTTTTCAGGTTCAATATAGATACCATCTTCAATTCCCTTCTTCTTCAACTTGATTTTCTCCCCCTTTTTGGCATTATCTGGAAAGGGTTCATTCATGAAGAGGACAGTGGGAGGAACTTTTCCCGTAGTACTTTGGATGTGAGCCTTGATAGCTTTGATGTCTGACTGAGTATCTTTAAACCTTGAATCCACCATGTTTGTCAGCATTTGTACATGTATTGCATGCTGCTGATCAGCCATCTATTTTTGTTTTTCAAGCAGGGGTTGGAATACATTCCATAGCTCATTTGCAGCAGGTGCAGGTTGTGCAGGTGCTTGAGCTGGAACAGCAGTGGATTGTGTTTTTTGAGCATTTAACAGCTATTGCACCATATCCTTTATTTCAACAACTGATGTTTCAAGATTTTCAACTTTGCCTTTCAATTCCTGATATTTTAAATCATCACTCAAGTTAATGGGATCATATGATTCCCCACCAGCAGTGGTTGTATCAATGTGTAACTTAGGAAATGAATCCCAAAAGTCATTCATTGATGCCCCTTGTTCTTGGTACTAGGGACTTCTTTCTTCAGCACTTGATAGCCTTTTGAAGGTACCAGTGGGCATAACAAACTCACTGGTGGTTCTTAGAGGTGCTATTGAAGAAATTGTCTTCAAGGGAGTCTTATGAATGTAACCACTGTCCAAATGTAAACCAGTAGGTTCAACATTTGTAGTGGCTGCTCCACTTGAACTACTGTCAGGAATTACTTGTAATCCCTGCAGTGTAACTTCCTCAATTGTTGTTGGGATAGCAGAGGTATAGACATCAGACCCAGTCACTTGTGGGAGTATACTCTCAGTGATAGGTGATTGAGAGGAACTGGTTTGTGTCTGAGCTATATCAACTGCATGCAACAAAGGTAACATGGATTGTGGTAATGTGAGGGGTGAGGATAAGGGCGTTGAAAGAGACATGTCCTTGGGATCAGGACTGAGGAAGATGGATCCGAGTGGGTCCAGAGCTTCATATTGTGGGGTCCCTGTGTTTACAACCTGATCCTTTTGTGAGGATGCAGGAGGAGTTTGGGGCAAATGTGGAGATCTTTGTTCCATCTGCTGTGAGGAAGTAGCAGCAGTGGTTATTGGTGACATTTGTGTTGTCACTGGCAGTGACTCTGGGATCTCATCTTCCAGAGGTGCCTTTGTTTTGGGTTTGGGGGGCTTTGTGGATGTTTTCTTTTTGGTCTTTTTAGTAATGGCAGGTGTGGGTTTCAAAGCAGTGGTTGTGCTGCTATAATCACCTGGAGTAGTGGGCTCAGCAGCCGATACCTGAGGAGCAATGTTATCTGCTAAATTCTGCTCAGGCACCTCTGCTTTTGTTTTTTGAAGGAGTTAACATTCTAGAGAATGTTTCTGGTGTTAAACCATTTATTTGAAAATAAACACCTTGTTTGAGCAAATTTTCATTTTCCTTTCCAAATTTTTGTTTAAAATAGTAGCTTAGAAATCTTGGAAAGAGCAGAAATGATTTGCTGTCAACATTTTTTACCAAGTCATTAAAGATCTCCTGAGAATAGTTAAAATCTTCATTATTTAAAATAGCATATCCCAGGCATTGTATCTTTAATGGTATATCGTTAAAAGCAGTTGTTTTATTAGAGACACACATCAAAAGCGTGTGAAATAAAAACCTTGATGCAGAAGGGAAATAACCTTTTTGTAAGGTATCTCTTGTTGGTTGTTCTGTATACCCTCTTTTCAAGAAATCCGTTTTCAACTCAGTTTTAGAAAAAGAAGTTTTACCTTTCTCATCATCGAGTTTAAAGACTTCTGAAATTGATTGTGGAGAAAGTTGAATCTCCTTACCCTGTATCGAGGAGTTGATGGCTGTGACAATGTCTCCTTGTTTCTCAAGGGTAGCATTTTTCCAGAACTCTCTCTGGGTTTGTAGGTAAATAGGAGCATCTGTTGTTAGCAAAGTTTTGTACTTTGATGCAGATAGGCTGTCAATGATTGAATCGAAGGTGTTGGTGGTAGTGGGTTTTGTGAGTAGAACCAAGTAATTGTGAGGAGATTTGTATTTGATTTCAATGGGTTCAGCGGCCATTTGAGTGGCGTTTTCGGAAGATGAAGATGATTTTGATTTTGATTTTGACTTTGATTTCGTCATTTTGATAAAGAAGAACAAAGAGTAATTTGTGATGGAGAGTTGGAAACTGCCTTGAGAAGAGAATTTTGGAATTCAATTCGACAGTGTGAGCCCTTGTTTGGGTTTAACCAGGGTTTTATTTAGGGAAAAAGTGAATACTGATGTGGCAGCGGTTATTATGATCTAATGGCTAAAAACTGACCACGTGTCAACCTCTGATGAGAAGATGAATAACGAAGGACAGTTGTTTTGAGAGCCACTGATGAAGTAAATATCAGTGGTTACAACGGTAACACATGAAATAGTGGGTGATTTTTACCATCAGTGGATAGCATATCAGTGGATAAAACACTGATTTTGAACAACAATGCATATCATGAAAATGAGAGAGCAGATGTTGACTTTCAGCAGTGGACAGTGTTTAAGAACCAGATGTTTGATAATAACAGTGGTAGGAAAATGGTAAGGTTTTGAAAGGCTGTTACATCAGCAATAGTTGGTGCGACAGTGTTTGAGCTTTTGACAACAAAATTTGAGCATCTGCTTGTCAGATGAGGGAATTGATTTTGTTTTGTGTAAACACAACATCATGTCCAACATCTGTTGATGGTGATTTATGAACCATCTGCAGGAATGCTATACTTAACAAAATACATTTTAGATGCAAATTATCAAGTTTAATTTGTCAACAGTTTTCCAGGAATTTATGTTCGAGGTTTTACCTCATATTTATCATAAGTTTGAAGCTTTTATAAATTCATGATAGTGGTTTAGTATCCAAGATGATGAAAATCTTTTCACTAAGCCTACTCATTTTGTGTCAAATTATCTGAATTAGAACATGAGTATCTCAGTAGTTTAAAAACTGTTAGCAATCAATTTTTGATCTGTGATAAAACAAACTTGAGTTTGACATGACCTTGACACATGCACCATTTCCTTTTGATCTATTTTTAAGGATAGTAACTTTACACAAAAATAAGGAAACTACATCCTGACCGGCGAAAGAGACTTTTACTATTAAAAAGAGTAAAAGTACAAAATATATTATTTTAAGAATAATATATCCGGTTTTATTTGAGAAAAACACCTTTCTAAGAAAAATTAAAGGTTATTTTGAAAGTATCATTAAAAGGATCTGGTAACTTTCCAAATAAGCTCATAATCACAACATTCTCAAGTTTTATGACCACTGTTTGGGACCACTTTCTTATCAATTGATTGCTAAGTCCTCTTTTAAGTTCAATCACTGGAGATACTATTGTTACCTGAACTTTCATGAATTAATGAATGCATAGAGTTGCTTGATGACCATTGTTTCCCAATTTTTGAACTCTTAAGTGTTTTACATTTATACTCTTTTCTTTTGACTTCAAAAGTTTTGAGATAAACACACTTATGAGATTTTTTTATTTTACTTCTTCCCTTTCTACCCTTCCCATTCATAAGTAATGAAATACTTACTGAGAGGTATTTATTGAAGAAATACTTAATCCAGAATCATTTTGCAGTAATGTTTTGGGAGATCTGGCCACATTTGTACATGTTTTACTGTCAAATCTCACATTACATATGATTTAGACTAGTTTGACCCCTGATTTTCTTAATGTGTTTTAACAGGGTTGATTTGGTCCTTTTGAGGATTCTCAACCTACTTTTCAACACATAAGATTTCATGACTAAAGTTTTGTTTCCCTCTTTTTACGTTAGCAAAACACTAATGTTTATATGAACATAGGTTTTGTTAATCTGAGGTACACACTTTAGCATCAAACATGATGAAATCATCACAAATTTCATATCAACAGTTGAAATCAATTTTGAAGGAAAATAATCATACCATAGTTACCAGACATGTTTTCAAATCTGAAAACTATGGGTAATTTGTGCATGACATCACTTGTTGTTTGAAATTTGTGTGTCTTATGACATCTTGGTTGTTTTACAGAGCTTTTAGATTAGTCATTTTGAACATGATTACTCGTTACTCTGTTTTTCAACAAAATACAATCAACTTTAGTATCAATGAACTTTGAGCTGAACTGTTATGTCAAATTGATTGTTAGATCGAATTTGACTGTCCGAGCTCTGATACCAATTGTTAGGATCGGAGGCTCTCATAATTGTGCTTGTTTGTATGAATTGAACATTTCAAAAGATATAGATTAAGATTAAGTGCAGCGGAAATGAAAACAAACTTTGTAAACACAATCAAAGAGAAAATAGTTTTGATAAACACATGCTTTTCATTGAGTCGAAAGATTGAAATACAAATCAAATGATTATAAAGCATGCTTACAAACTAAATTCCCCCTCAGCCTGATGCTCCAAGGTTGATTGCACAAGATGAAAGGATTGGACTAGAGGAGAAGAACTTCCTCAGTCAATCAAATGTAACAGTACAGGGTACTGTTACATTTATAGGCAAACCAAACCACTGAGGCATCTCAGCTGACGTCACCATGAAAGTGACATCTAACAAACTAACAAACTCTATCTACTATTCTATAACAACTGACCATACAAATAGTGATTACATTCTAATCACTGATGTATAAACACTGATTCTTCATTCCACTGATGTAGTCAACCACTGTTGTTTGAGTATCAGTGCTTTCTTCAAAGGGTGATCAGACCTTGAATGGGCAGTGCTTTAATTCTTTAGCAGTGCTTGGATTCCGTCAGTAGATTGAGCTTCAGCCTTTAAACTTCATCAGTGCTTTGGTTTAACAGTAGTTTACAAGATCAGCAATTGTTGATAGGGGCATTACTTGGAGCATATCAGATGTTGGAGTCACTGTCAAGGGGAAAGCTTAATGTAAACAGCTGCTTATGACTAATCCACTGTAGTGATCCGGTTTTAGCTTTCATTATCTGTTCCTCTGGTAGGGTTCAATCCCAACAGGAACGCTTATCAAATGCCGGTAGGAGTATTGGAAGATCGGTTAATTTAGCCTTGTGAGGAGATTGCACAACACCCAACACGGATACGCGTACTTTAAGGGGGAAATATTATACGAGAAGCTTCAAGGGTTTGGTATTGCTATGAAGACTCAAGTCAAGATACTACGTACCTGGATCATCTATTAAGGGGGAATTTGTTAACACCGAGAACCCAACATCCACAAATACTTGACTGAAGATCGATTGCGGTTGCATTTTCAGCATTCGACAGCAACAGAAAAGGGGGAATTTGTTGTTGCAGTTTTGTGTCCGATGCTATTCGAATAGATTAAAATACTTTGTATGCTAATTATGTAATAGTTAGTGAAACGGTCAAACGAACGTGTATATACCCGCTCGTTTGAAGTGGTCAAACGAGAGGGTTATTCGTTTAACCTTGTGTGTTTATAAGACAAGGGGTGTGGCTATAAATACCAACCCTGGTCATTTGCAACATGGTGAAGGTTTTAGACTTTGGGGGAGAGATCACCACTTGGTCTCTCCCCAGATGTATGTTCTTTGGTATGGTTCGGCTTAGCTTGTAATCGGTCCGCTTTGTAATGTTATGCTACCGAATTTATACAAGAAAGTTTTTTATCAGTCTCTAATCTCTCCCGTCTTGAACATAATCACACACTAATCACGGGTTTCGGTTCGAATCATGAACTTACACATAATGCTAACTAATTGAACAACAAGTGTGTTTTGTAGGACTGTACATTGATATGATTCTCTTACCCTTGAAATTCACAAAAAGAATGCCTGTATATATTTATTTATTGCTTTTGGTCTTTACATTTGGAAAATTCAAAATACCAAAAAGTTTTTAGATGTGTTTTATTATAAATTTATAAAAGCCAAAAAGATTTTGCTTCTGTCTTTTTTGATGGACCGATGTTGGAACTCGAATCTATCCACCTAAAACCTAACTGATAGCCGGCAAACAATCACATCTTAATAGTGGTCGAAGTTGACAAGTTTTGAAAGTTAAAGGTCTATACTAAACCAAATTAAAACTTTCAAAGTGTTATCAGTTAGTTTGTAGTTGAATGACAGTTGATCTCACATGTGTCGTCTTTTAATCTTGTTTGAAATCAAATCTTAGTGAGGTTTTCCGTTGAAAACTTTCAAAGATTATCTAAAATCTTAGCTTTTGTTCTCAGTACGCATTTAGCTTTGTAAATGTGTATATGTGGCTTCCAAGCAAGCTAAATGCTAAGAGAATGTGTTTAAAGATAAGCTATGAGAGTGACAACATGCATGCATGGAATCAGTGGATCAAGAAGATCAGTTTGCAGATGGCCACTCATCAACAACACTAGGATCCAAAGTTTTGATAATCAAAGATTCACGAGTTACATTCATAGGGGGGTTCGTTGATGCACCTCTTGCTTGCAACCTCTGATAACTTTTGAAGATCCGACAACGTGAAGAATGAACCATCAAGAGCAACATCCAAGGGGGAGCTTGTGGATGCACTTTTTTTGTATGTCGCTAGTGATGTATGGTTTGAGACTAATGCAGACGGCATTCCTCCATCATGTGTTGCGGAGAATGAGATTCAAGTGACATGGATAGTATAACAAAATGGTTATTATACAAAGCCAAACTAAAAGCCCAACTAAAGACCCAAAACCATTTGGGCCATGTCATCGTTTGGTATGTTTGTATAAAGCCACTATTGATCATGTTCGTGTTATGTATAAATACTCGTCCATGTAATTTTTAATAGACAAAGCTTGTATGAGCTTAGAGAGTGTGTGTAGAGAGAGAGTATCAGAGTGCTTATTTGTTTGTAATTGATACCTAATATCTTAGTACTATTTGTACTAAGCGTTCGCCCCTTTACTACTTGTAGTGTATGCCAGTCAACCGTACTCATATGTTTAAAACCACGTGTGCCTATATTGTTGTGCCTCAAAAGCTAAAGTGCAAGGAAAAAACAAGCAAGTAATGAAACACAACGTTTTGTTAAAAGTTCAAAACAAGAACCCATCGTGTTTGTTGGATTCCACATGATCACATGCATGTGCAATCGAGAAGCGTGGTTACATATATATATATATATATATATATATATATATATATATATATATATATATATATATATATATATATATATATATATATAGGACCTGGGATATGAAACTGTTAAGTAAACTGGATTGTTCTTGTTTTGTCGTATACACATAATGATGTCACATGTTTGGCTTACCTTGTCGAAACAAGCATCAACCGATTGAAACTCCATTGATTACATTGTTATTGTGCTTCTTAAGGATTCCTCTTGTGATGTGTCACCATCCTTACAAACCAAATTGGTCAAACGCGAGTCAATATTACAATTAGTGACCTCAGTTTATTCGCTCAATTAGTTATGGATGTAACGGATTAAATACAATAAAAGATAAAAAGGAAACAAATCGAAAGTCACTATTTGTAATGCATAAAAGCAAATGCACGAGTCAATTTGTTTTTTTCCATAAGTTTATTACTTGATGTGTAATTTTGGCAATCTGTAACTTGGAGTTGTAAATTGTAGCTCTCTTTCTAACTCTTTCATTTTTAGACTTCCAAGATATTCAATGTAGAACCGAGTTATAGAATGAACAAATTAAATTTTTATCTAGTCTATTTCTTTAGTTTAGATTATGATCCAAGAAAACGTTATACCATAATTTAGTTCTGTTGACCTGCAGTCAATAATCCTATATGCACAAATA